>NW_025407843.1:459966-658001 GCF_003324165.1 Naegleria lovaniensis
AAGATTCAAAGTTTAATGTTCTTATATTCATTGGTCAAAAGAATCTCATTACTATCATCTCGAGAATTTCCTTCCTCTTGCTCTTGTCTCATGAATGGTTGTTGTTGTGAATGTAAATGATTAAATCGATCCACACTTGCAAACGAAGAAACGACAGGTGTTGCCGAAAAGGCCATTTCACTTCCTGTTCTATAATTTCTTGTTCCCATTGGATCATGACTAGCAATTGAAATTCCACTCGAAATGTATGAAGGTGTGGATGAGCTCAATGGAGAGACACTCGAATTGGAATTCAATTTGTGGAGATAGAAATCTTCTCGACATGTGAATTTTGAGAGTACATTGGTTTGAAATCGTTCTGCGTATTGAACTGGCTCGATACTACTAATTCCATATGGATCTTTTCGTAATATTTTGGTTTTGAATAGAGTTTCAACTTTCTTTTCAATATTAAATAATTGTAAAATGTCAATGATGGAAACAAAGAGAACGACCGAGCGATTGAAAGTAGTGTCCAAGTCCACGGCTTCAATTCCTCCCTTATAGACCTTGTGAAAGGGTTCATAGAATTGAATTTCATTGGGAAGAGGTTCTACGGCAAATACAGTTGGATCATCTTCTGCAATTCCAACAAGTAAAGAATAATCCATAATATTCACACTCTTTAAAAAGTTTGAATCGATCACTAATTGTTGTATGAGACGAGTATAAATTTGTTTGCTCTCCAACACAAGTTTTCGTTTCTTGTGAAAATCATTATCTAAGAGCAAGGTATTGGGACTTTGAGAAGAGGCTGAAATTTCTTGAATGCCTTCGGATGTTGCGGATGAGATTTTTAACTTGAATCCTGTTCGTTTTTTAAGGGTTTGTGAATAATGATCAAGCTCTGGAAGATTGGTTCGATTGATCCAACTTCCTTTCAAATCAAATTTGGTATCGATGGAAAGTGTGTCATAATGTGAACCACGATCTTTTGCTAATCGACTATGTAGTGCATTATTGACCACAATGAACTTGACTTTAAAGTTTGCAGTCATTCTCAGTTCATAAATTCCAAATATTTTCACAATTAAGGTATCTCTAAATGTTGTATAGTGCTTGTAAAAGAATTGAATATTTTCCAATAAGAGTTTCAATTCCTCATCGGTGATGGTTTTGATTATAAATTGAGAATCATAGGTGAACAAGAAGAAACTACCTGATTTTCCTTCACTAAAATTATTTCTGACTGATTCGAGAATGACTGATGTGGGTTCGAATGGGCGTTTGTACATTTCAATAATATCTCCCATGTTCATCGTTCCAGTTAAGTTATCCACCCAATAGTAAGCTCTCAAATGATGGAAAGCCATTGGATAATACTCTGTAATACTAATTTTGTGTTTCGTGACACAATTAAATAAACCTTTGTGAGTAATAGATCGATAGGATGGATGGAAAAGTTTCTTCATAATTGGTGAACCATACAACGTATTTCTATGTGAAGTAATTTCCAAGTTACTGAACTGTTTCACAATTTGATCATGATGTGCAGATTGTTTCATGCAATATTGTGTTCCTAACAAGACACAAAAAATCAAATCTCGTCTCACTAAATAATCAATCGCCACATTGGAAAGAGAGTCTTGAAAAAATCGTTCATCTTCTCGTGCCAAATATTTCAAAAACAACTCACGATCAGCTTCAGAACCTTCTTCGTCCATAATTCCTTCAAAGAGTAATCTTTGATGATACAATGAATCTTTTGCTTTTTGAATTTGAGATTTTCTTCGAGAGGCGAGTTCATAATCATCGTCCAATCCATCCAACATGTGAGCATAGAGAGATCGAATGGTTGTACTTTTTGTTGTCTTTTTTTTGATTCTATCCCAAAGATTCACACCCTTGTCATTTTCTGTGAGCATGCATAAGAAGCTTCTAAATCGTTTCAAATGTCTCAAAACAATTGGATCTGATAAGAGAATGAGGGAAAGAATAAAACCTTCAATACTTGAAACGAGTAAGGACATGTAACGAGCAAATAGTACAAAATAGACAATGGCAATGTCTTCAATCTTGTCATTATCCATACTGCTCATAATGTCACTAATTCTACTTTTGAGGATGACACTTGAAACCAAAGTTCCAATTAATGAAATAGTGATAACAATACTAAATAATATTTGTCTAATAATAATTCCATTTCGAAGTTGTTGAGTACCAGGAAGACCATTTCTTAAACTTGTCCAAACATAGGCACAAATAATTAATCCAATAAAAGCCATCAATAAATTAATAGAATAAATAACATAACCCAGAATTAAGTTATCTGGAAGAATAATACAAGAGTTGTTACTGTCTTCTTTAACAACGCTTTCTGTCACAACTCCAACAAGTGAAAATAGAGCTAGCGACAACATGATGAAATGATAGATAAGGAAATTTCTATTTCCCTTAATTGGATTAGAGACCACTCTTAACAAGTCCAAGACAATGCAAAAACCAAAACAGTAGGAAACAAAATTAAAGACATATTCGAAAATGCCAATAGCCAAGCAGAGATTCTTGTCCGTTCTTGTTGGATTATGTTCAACGTAACCAATTCCAAAAAAGTATCCAAATAAAATTAAGAAATGTTTCACAAAACTTAATCCTTCGGTAATAATAAACGCAACCAAAATTGGAAAGTTTTTTCTTCCTCTCAATTCAGAAAATCCACAATAGACCACCAATGTCACGCCACACGAAAAAAAGCTCAATGAAGCAAAGATCAATTGAAAATAAGAGCTCACTTCAGTCACTGTCTTGGTTCTATAAAATAAAATATCAAATGTCGAATTTGTTGAATTAAATGTTGAATTTTGAAGAGAAGTAGTACTCGGCAATATGAAAAAAGATTCCATCTCTGATTCCTCTTGCCTCCTACTCCGTTCATGATCCGTATTCATCATGAGCGATGCTGTCTCAATGTTGTGAAAATTCTGAAAATTTCCATTCGAACGGAGTAAATATTTCAATGATGATGAATCAATGAACTGAAGTTGTGAACGTTCCGTTTTTTCTAATTTTTATCCTTGATCATCACGAGAGGTATTTCATTGAAATAAATCAAGGAAGGCAATAATATCATGCCAATCAATACAAATAGAATGTATAGTGCTGACATGCCGGTTAAGAGAGAGTGACATGTCCTTTGTGAAAATTTGTTGTTTTGTGTTTCCATTGTTGTGTCTGTTGATAATGAATCATCGTTACTCATCGGTATGGAATATAAATTGTTGTTAGAAGTATGATCCGTATGAGAATCGTGTGTGTCGTTCATGGTCTTTCTCCACAACGTTCGGAGGTGGGAATATAATTGATGCCCATTTTCAACCACTTGGAGCCAATGAAATGGTCTATTCAAAGAATGTAGAGATTCATAATACTCGGAAGGTAAAGTGTGATTGGCTTCGATCGGAAGAGTGTTTTCTATGGATGACATTTGGCGTTGATGGTTGAGCCTGTGGTCATTCGCAGAGCAAGACAACAACACGTCCACATTCATTGTTGGTGGGGTTGACATTCAATAACTTGCTCGTCAGAGCGATTGTTTGATTTGCAATGTTGAAAGATTTTTTCTGTTGGAGTACGACAAGTGACTGATGGAATAATTTTTATTATAATTTGAAGATCTTGTAACATCCGGTGTTGAAATCTACAATTATGTAAGTTTTTCATGTCGTAATAAGGTTGTAAGCCTTGGTTGGTCAGCAAGAAATTATTATCCTTACATTTTCGTTGGTTCTGTCAAGTGTCAAAAATGTACATTTTGGGCTCGTGAGGAAATGATCCACACCACAGGTTTTTTGACCGAAAAACAATGACTCCACAATCCTTCCCTTCGTACAAAGGTTCATGGTCGTTCTTTTCTGTTTTTTCCACAATCAACAACGACACATTAAACTCGACTGCCAGCTGTCATCCTTTCTTGTTCACAACAGGACTAAGCCGAGAATCAACTCCCACGATCGAAAACTCGATCTGTCCTGATACTTACGGTGAGTTTGAAAAATACAATTTGACCATCCATGTTCATACTGACCTTTGGCGTGATCACGTTCATCCTTCCACATTCAATTAGTCTCCTTCACCATCACACTCCTCTTTCTCATCTATTACCTCCTTCTTCTCATCATTACCTCTTTAGGTATCATTTGGAAACGAAATTCCAAACACATCCAAGCACGTAATCTCACTCACATGTTTCTCACTCTCGCTTCAAGTTTCTTCTTTATTACCATTTTTTGTTTAAGAATAATTATTGGAAGGAAATCCTTTCCATGTGGTTTATATAGTTGGTGTTTTTGTTTGGCTCCATTGGCGACCTTGCCAACCACGTGTCGAAGTTTATTATTGTATTTCAGTTACAAGTTGAATTTAATCAAAATGAAATTGGGAATGAAGAGAAAATCAATGATTCAATTTCAGGAAGAACTTAATGGTGAAGTGGGAAGAAGAATAATTGTTGAGGATGGAAATTCCAATAGTGACAATCATAGCTCTGTACCATCGAACACTACTCTTCAATCAATACCTTCAACAAGCACTGAAGATCCTTCTCTATCATCTCAGTTCAAAGAAGAAGTGACACCTGACACTTCCTGTGTTTCAATTACAGAGAGTGAAAAAAGACTCATCAAAATTTATCAATTTCTCACCAGTTACAAATTAATAGTATTAATCTATATCACTAGTCTCATCTTTTCTACTTGTTTATGGCTTTTAATGGGTGGAATTGAAGAAGGAATTTACATTTCTCAAAATCGAACGAAAAAGAAAATTTTCACATTCGCCGGATTTTTAGAATTTCAAATAGGATGTACACTCACCACCAATTGTTTAATATTAATATTGTCATTGGCTGTTGTGTATTGTATCTTTGAAGCAGTGGCTGTCATTTTGAGTATTCGAGCAGATCGAGACACTTGGCACATCAAGAAAGAAAATTTTATCGTTCTTCTGGTCGAAGTCCTGGGTTTAGCATTGTTTATTATTTTGGGTTTGATTCCTCAAGTTCAGAATTTGGTTGATTTTTTAATACCTTATGGTCTTTTTCTCTTCTTTTCATTTTCTGTGGAGAGTATCATTAGTGTCTTGATGCCTGTCATTTATGAAATTAAGAATGATTGGATGCAAGCTAGAAGAAACAAACAAAATTTTGAAAATTCCAATAAGGAAGAAGTGAATGTGGACGACAAGAAAGAAAGTCATGTCGAACAGTTATTGCAAAATCCAAAAACTTTTAAAATGGTTTTGGATCATGCACGTCGAAGTTATTGTCCAGAAGCTGTATTATGTTACCATGAAATTCAACGCTACAAAAAAGCAAAGAAATGGTCAGAACGTAAGAAGATGGCCATGTATTTGATTGACACATTCTTGACAGTTGGAGCTCCCTTAGAGATTAACATTTCCTTACTTGAGAAACGAAAACTAGATTTGTTACAGCGCATGGAGACAATATTTTCGTCGAATGACAGTGATTCTCGATCGAATGACTCATCGAACGAGCATCAGCAGCAGCAACAAGTGATCCAATCCGATCGATTCTTATTTCACGAAATTGAACTCCATTGCATTCATGACCTGACCGATCTCATGAGTCGATTACCACAAGGTCTTTTTCAAAAAACTCAAACAATTAAATTCTAATATTCATTCCAACATTGCACCATTGTTGATTTTACAAATGTTCTCTATTCTCCTCAAAGGTGGTTGTAAAATCTACGAAAGGGTTGATTAAAAAAAAATGAGCGACTCGGTTCTGCTCGCTAATCGTTGCGACTTTCCAATTGATCAACGAGATCTAGTACAGTTTGATCAATTTCTCTCAACTGATCTGTTCTACAAAAGAATAGTTATTACTGAACAAACACATCATCGCTTCCGCACTTTCAATAACAAAAAACAAACAACATGATGCAAACTTCCCCTCAAGCCTCGTATGAGCATGTATCGCCCTCAATCTCTGTATCATTGTCCACTTCTCCAGAGGTAACAGAGACGCTCAAACAACGTGTTTGCACCACAGCATTGAATCCAGTGCATACCACTTGTGCGGATCCAATTTTCTTTCGATTGGAGAATGATAAGGATCGAACAACACTGACACAATTGTTGTCTTTACGTGGTGATTGCCTCGTGCTGGATAGTATGCAATCCCAGCTACGAGATTTAGTGAAATTAGAGAATCCTACTCAAAAACTCACGGAAGAAGAATATCAGCAAAAAATCAATGACAAGTTAAATGGAAGAACTATGGAAGAATATGGTGTTTGGGTGTACTATCCATGGAAGAATATGTTGTGCCACTTGTTGGATGAAAAAGAATTCATACAAGTAAGGACCATTCGAAATTTATACAAGATTACAAAAGAAGAGCAAGAATTGTTGCAAACCAAGAAAATTGGTATTGTTGGATTGAGTGCTGGCCATGCAGTGACTCTCACGCTAGCTATGGAGAGAGGTTGTGGAGAGTTGAGGCTTGTGGATTTTGATCATTTGGAATTGACGAATATGAATCGATTAAGAGCGAGCGTGCATGAAATTGGACTTTCAAAGGTATGTATCTTGTTAGTTCAGTGAAACTCATTGTATTCACTTGAAAAACAACAACAGGCTGTCATTACAAAGAGAGAAATTGCAGAAATTGATCCCTATTTGAAAGTCACGTTTTTCAATGAACCTCTTTCCCATGAAAATATTGCCAAGTTCATTGGAAGTGGAGAGAATCAATTGGACTTGATTGTGGATGAATGTGACAATTTTCCAGTCAAAGTTCTTCTCAGAAAAGAATGCAGACAGTTAGGCATTCCTGTAGTAATGGAGGCTAGTGACAGAGGTCTCTTGGACGTTGAGAGATTTGACCTCGATCGAAATTATCCAATTCTTCACGGAAGAGTGAAAGAAGAATTTCTCGATTTGAAAGAATTCACGCCAGAGCAAGCAAAGAAATTGTTATTCTCCTTTTTAGACCCATTAGAAGCAAGTGAGAGAGGACTCGAATCGTTTTTGGAAATTGGAAAATCCATTACCACATGGCCTCAACTCGCTAGTGACGTTATTCTTGGGGGAAGTGTTTGTGCAATGGCTGCAAGAATGGTTTTACTGAATCATGGCATCAAATCTCAACGAACGTATGTGGACGTGCCCAACATTATCAACCCAACAACATTTAACATTGTGAAGAAGGGAATGCTACTCGCGAAATGTTTCGCAAAATCTTTAAAATAATTGATCCATCCACGAAGATGAGGGATAGATTCCAGCAAACAGGGTTACTTCTGAACATGTTATTGTAAATAATGATTGTTTAGTGTTGTTGAGAAGCGTTATTTCTTCCAATTTCACCAAATAAATAGGTTGCAAGCTTGAATAAATCTGCATTTTGCAAATTAGTGTTGGATTGCAACTCGGAAGGCACTGCAATAGGTGGGTAATTGTTATCATAGGTCTTGTTAATATTAGAACCATCAAGAAACTGAGGAAGGTGTAAATTGTGGATATTTTGGAATGCTTGATTTGATTTCATCTGTTTAAATTGTTGCATTCTCTCAATCAAGTAAGCATACTTGTCATTATGGTACCTCATGGTCCAAGTGTTGAGAGCCTTAATGTTGTGATCAAGCATCTCCAAAAGTTGCTGCTCGAATTGGTCCAATATCTGTTTTTGGGACACAGGATTTTGCAAGTCATGAGCAGGATAAGTGGTGGAGAAATAATGATTCAGTTCCAAAGCATCAATCATGGCTGAGAAAGGCATATGTGAACATTCTGAAAGGGATTCCAACACCTCCAATACTACCTCAGCACCAGCAGCAACACAATTCCAGAGGTTAGGTTTCAATAAATCAAAGTTTTCAATGGTGGTGCATTTTGTAACAACCTGTGCTAATTTGAGTATTTCTGAATGTAAAAAGTCTAGAACGCTCTTATTTTCTGGAATATGAGTATTAGCGATATTTCTAGACAAAATCAGCCCACCATTCGTCTTTCGGTACACCTCTTTGAGAAGAAATAGCTTATCTCCAAACAAAAACAAGTTGAAAATGCATAACGCTAGAGGAAGCTGAACCTCATTAAATGCTCTTCGCTTTTCATGCTCTCGATACACTTTTCCAACGCTGTCGATTATTTGCATGTATTCATTCATATTCTCTAAAGAGGGAGACATTTGTGTAAGCATATAAAGTACATGTTTTGGAATTCTTCCGGTAATATACAAGTTAATATCTGCTAATATTCTACAAAAGTAGGAACTGAATGTGTACCCTTTAAAGTTTGATGATTCAGCCTGTCCTTTGTTTTGTGTGTTGGTTGACAAGTGGAAAGTGCCCTCAGGACTGACAGATCCCAGAATCGATAGATCATTTCCGCTTTCTACAGTATATTGAGATGTTTGTTTTTGTAAATAGGCAGGCGGATCGGCCTTAATCATCACAGGATACTGATCCTTTCCACATGCATCAATCGTAACTCCACACAGAATTCTGAATTTCAAAAGTTTGAAGTCTGCCTCCTTTGGCATCTTTTCGAAAATATGTCTTGTTGCAACTACTTTTGTTTGATCTCACGTAAAGTATTTTTTAAAAACTCAGCCGAGTTAATACCGAGGTTCGACATGGCCTGTTTCACGTTAGGATTGTCAGCGTTTTTCAACAGAAATTCTCTCAAAGAATTTGTTTCGCTAGCATCAATGACATATTCATCAAGACGATCAAAATCAATTTTGTGCCTATTCCCAAAATAAAAGTCCACAAAATTCAAATAAAATCGTGCAGTTTCTGTGTCTCCAGAGCTTGCACAATAAAGGGCCAAATGACTGTACGTATTTGCAACTAGAACATTATTCCATGAATCAAAGCAGTTCGCAAGGCAGTTCTTTGTTTTTTGAAATGATAAAAAGGCTTGTTGGTCTTGGCCCAAAGCTTGACAGGTGACAGCATGAATAGCGTATAGTAATGATAAAAACTCGGGCGAGTAGTTGAATGATTCTAAGTTATCTGTTTCGAAAAGAGCTTGTTCGATTACGTTAATATCTACCAAAGAGTATCCTAAAGAGATTACACCTTCATAGAGATCAATGGTCTTCTTCCGTTGAGCAGATATTACCAATTGCTCATTCACCTTATTATTCATCATTGATAATTGAATATTAGAGAGTAATTCTGAAACATTTGAATATTGTTGGGTAAAATTAGGGCCTAGTTGACTTGAAAGATATTTCGAAAGTTCTTCGGATAACTCTATATTTCTGAGGTTATTGTTGGTACTTGCATTAGTAGATGTTGGATAGGGTGTGAATCTCGATGACGAGGAGCCAGAAGTGGTCTGAACCGTTGTGACTTGCTCTTGCTTTGAGCTTGATGATTGATTGTGTCGGCCCTTCTTCTTTGGAGATCGATACGAGCATTCCACACCACGCTTAATACATTGGGCGCAAGAAGGATAATTCTTTTCACATTTCTTGTGTCTACCTCTACAGTTCACGCAAGCTATTGGGAAGTACATCTGAGTTGGGTCTTGGTTAAGCTCCACACTTCCAAGGTGGGGCACGTGCTCTTCTGGTGTATCAGTTGCATTGCTTGCCGATTTTTTAGCACTTCTTTTTGTGGCAATACTTGCCTCTTTCTGTGGTGCGTCTTGCTGTTGACTTGATGGTTGAGGAGGTGACTGTTTCTGTTGCTGTGGTTTTTGCTGGGATATCTGTGGCGTGGAATCTCCTGGTGGCTGATGATGCATGGTAGTAGAAATGATTTGATGAAGTAATTCTTGATGTTGTGGATTTAATCCTTGCATTGCTGATGAGGTATTCTGGTTGTTCATAAAATTGTGAGCATCACTCAACAACAACTGGGGTGTGGTGTCAGATTGTGGTGAAGATCCATTATAATTTACATTGTTTTGTTGCAAAAGTTGATTCAAATCAATGTTTTTGTCCGATATTGTTCATTAAATTTGGCATGTTGGATTGTTGTTGTTTGGATTGTTTTGTAAATTCAGCATGCTGAAATTATTGGAAGCCGGAGAATTTGCAAGCAATTGCTGACTGTTATTGAAAATAGTTGATGGTGTAAATGCATGGCTGACAAGTGATTCTTGTTGTGGCATAAAATTATTATTGTTCATGACATTACCATTAACGCTGGTTTGGATAAGGAAAGGGGTGTTGTGGGATAACGAGGAGGTGTTCCGTGCTGCCTGTTGTTGCTGTTGTTGATTGATATTCATCAACATTCCCAACAATAGCTCGTTCGTCGAGTTTCCGTTATTGGAAGATGACGATGATGATGAAGAGGATGAAGGAGGAGTCATTTCTTCTTCTCAATCATTACAAAATAAATCGGGATGTGTTGTTTGAAATAAAAGAAATTGATAAGTGAAGGTGATGAAAGTAAAAGTGTTGGCCAACACTCCTCAACAACAATCACGCACAAGCTGTTATTATTTGAATACGGTATTAGGGAGAGAGAATCGGGTGAAGATGGGAAGAAGGGTAACGGTATGCAGAGAGGATTGGAGTGATTTTTTTGCGTTTGAACAAATATCGGAAAACAAATTGTTACAAATTGAGACATTTCAAATTGTGATGAAACGAAACTTGAGTTGAGGATCTGATATTACTCGTTATATATCACGTCTGGTTCTCAGGATTTTCGATTATAATTAATAAAGAGGAGAACCTGCTGAATAATTCATGGCTGGTTCAAACAGTTTATAAGGCAAGACGTCTTTTTTAAGTCATGCAATTGGTTAAGGAAGTGGATTTCATGAACGTTATGTTTGATCTTGAGACCTTAATTTAATTGAAGTAAATACACAAAGGGTGCGAGTAATTGGACATGGTCTGAATAATAATAAATTAATTTTCAACATTTTTTCAAAGTTTCGATAGTCTATGGGATGGCTCTGTTCCAGGCTGTGGTTGAACGTCAAGATTCTTTGCTTCCTTTTGTTGATTTTCCTGAATCTTCTTCTTAATTCTCTTTTTAAAATATGATAAAATTTCGTCCTTGGCAAGCTTGGAGTCTTCACCAAATAATTTCACAGCTTCGTCCCATGTGGGCATGTGTTCATTGGCCTTGTAAAATAATGCACTAGCTGTGTTGTGAACTTCTTGTGGATTGTCTAAATTATACAATTTTCCTTTCATAAATACTTTCTTTCCCTCTACACGCTCAGTCTCAATTTCTAATCCAACAACAGCTCGTTTGAGTGGTATAAATTTGAAATAATTCACACTTAAATTCAGTGTTACTCCACTAAATCCAATATTTCGAATGCAACACCATCCGAATGCTTCATCCAAAGCGGTAGCAATGGCACCACCTATGCGTGTGATAAATTTTACATGAACAATAAGTTGTCACAATCATGTTTGAAAAACAAATTAATCATTGGCTACTCACCATGAACACATCCAGGTGGGCCTTCACAATCAATTCCGAAAGCAACAGCTCCTACAATCTTATTTTCTTGTTTATCCCAAAACATTAAACGTTGAATACTATACACTGCAAAAGCTCCTCCCTTTCGTCCCAAGCTTTTCTGAATATTCACATCAACTAATTTAGGGAAATTGAACTCCCAGCTCAATCGATGATATCTTTCGGGATCAGCTTTCATTTGCTTGATGAGACTAATTTCTTTTAATCCATGAGCATCGGAAGTGGGGGAAATCTTTTCCATCGTGAAGCGAAACATTCGCTTGGCTTCTTGTACTCTGGGATCTTTGACTCCGAACATTTTTGTTGTACTGTAGTATTTGAGTGATCAAAGAATTGGTTCTAATTTTTTGTGAAAGTTTTACACAATGATGATCATAAAACAATTTGATAATGAGACAAGAAGGATGAAATCGGGAGAGGAAAGTGATGGTGCTTTTTTTTTAATATGCGATGACAGGGTGATTCCGCACACATCCTTCTCTGAACAAACAGGTTCAACAACAAAGGACATTAGGAGAAAAGCACATCAATTTAAAAACAAGCTGCACTAAAACTAGCCGTTAAAATATTCTTTTAAAAATTAAAATATTAAAATAGTCATTCTGAAAACAACAATTTTCTTTATTATTATTTGGTGCTAACCATTCCTTCACTCTTTTCAGTCTCTCTTCGAACAACTAGCTTGATATGTGATACGCACAACCTTTCCATGCTCTTCTTCTCTCCTGTCTCACCATCTATGAAATTTATTTCGTTTAAACTTCGGCCGAAATATAATTGTTTTCACGTGGCATTCATCATTGAAAACAAATAGCAGTAATAATTATTGGTGACCTTCCAGCCATCCACAAGAAAGCTTTCAATCAAATTGGAACCAAATACCTCAAGGCAAGATATATTGAATACACAGATGAAACCTTTACAGAGAGAAAGTTTCAACCTGCTGATATGGGAATTATTGGTCCAGTCATTCGAGGTGTTGTGGGAGAACAATTGAGAGTTCTCTTCAGAAACAAACTTCCATTCGCTGCGAGCATCCATCCTCATGGTGTTCTCTATGATAAGGCAAGTGAAGGTGCTGCCTATGTTGAGAAACCAGGTGGTCCTTTTGTTTCTCCAAATTCAGGTGATGCTGTTGAACCTGGAGCTGAATTTGAATATGTTTTCAATGTACCTGAAAGAGCTGGACCTCTTCCTGGAAATCCTTTGAGTTCCATTGCATGGATGTATCACTCGCATGCCATGGACGAGCCTAAGGAGACTCAAGCTGGTTTGATTGGTTTTATTGTGATTACCAGAAAAGGTAAAGCAAAGAAGAATGGTGCTCCAAAAGATGTAGACAAGGAGTTTTTCGTCATGCCTAAAATTTTCGATGAGCAGACTTCTGGATTTTTAGGTAAGTTTGTTTCGAGTTGAGAAATGAGTATCTCCCTCCTCTCTCAGAACAAAATATTTTAAAGTATCTCAATGAAACTGGCACGTTGACTCAAGCTCAATTCCAAGCCTTCAAAAACGGTGCTATTAGAGCCAGTAATCTAAAGGATAGTATTAATGGATACATTTTCATTAATAATCCTGGTATTCGTATGTGTGAAGGAGAACGAGTCAGGTAAGGGATTTGTTTCATAGAAGAGTAATTCACTCAATTTCTAATACTTTTTTGAAATAAGATGGTATGTGGGTACAATTGGAAACTTTGACCTTCACCCCATTCACTGGCATGGTATTGTGGGATTGGAGGATGGAGTTCGAAGAGGTATGTGCGGTTGAATTTAAATTATGGATGATGATTTTGAATTAAATTTCATGAATGAAACTATATTTGTATAGTTGACACTGTATTCGTAGCACCTGGAATTGCTAGAGTACTGGATAGTGAGGCAGATAACCCAGGTACATGGCTTTTCCACTGGTAAGTATACTGATGATGATTACATTTGTCACACGATTAATATACTTGTTGAATCTAATCTTTCATGCTTGAAATATATAAAGTCACATTGATGGCCACATGATGGATGGAATGGTAGATGTCTTCCACATTGAGAAGTGCAAGAAGAAGAGAAAATAACCACGTACATTCATCGAACAACATCATGTTGGTTCCAATAAAGAGCTGAATTTCAATTCCTCTTGAAGATTGGAACTGCAGTCGAGTTGGTGATGTTACACTTGAAATTCGAACTTGAAAACCGTCACTAACCGACAGAGTTCTACTTTTAAAAATCTCTCGCCTCAATCCACAATTCTGATTCCACAAAAAAAAACTCCACACAACCGTTTGAAAACTTGATCTTGACCATGGAATCCATTACTGTTGCAGTCCGAATTCGACCTCCTAAATTCTCAGAAATGGTCGGATCCGACAAACAACGCCTAGTTACCTCAAAGAAGGATTCGGATCTTGTTGAAGTGAAAAGAGCCACCACCTCGCTCACCGGTTGTAAGCGAACCACTAAGGATAAATTTAAATTTGATTATGTCTATGAAGGAAACACTCCACAAACACAAATCTATGAAGATTTAGGAAAGGTTATTGTTGAGAATGCTGTGTGCGGAGTGAATTGTTGTTTATTTGCATATGGACAAACATCCAGGTAAGGTAGTCTTTGATGAGTTTTGAAACGCTCACAAATAAGAAAAATGTTCTGAACCTTGATTTAGTGGAAAAACACATACCATGTTAGGTCAAGATTTATTCTCCACCATTGAAACTTGCAAAAACAAATACGATGCACTGAAACCACTCATCTTTGATTGTTTCAAACCATTGTTCTTTATTCTACCCTATGACGTTATCTATTCCATTTATGAAATGACTGGTATGGACATTTCAAATCATGGTAAGTATTAGAATGAAAGTAGTTATATATTCATTGAACTTGTTTATGAAATATAGGAATCGTTCCAAGAGTGGTTAAGGAATTATTTTCTGCTATTCGAAAATACCACTACTATTCCGTGACTTGTTCCTTTGTAGAAATTTATAATGAGAAAATTACAAACCTATTGGAAAAGAAGGGTTCAAAAAAGAAGTATGGAACATTATATGGAGGAATGTATACAATACATAATTGGGAGGAAGCAAGAGAGTTAGTAACTATTGGTTTGTCGAACCGTGCTACAAGAGCTACAGTAATGAATGATGTTTCATCTCGATCCCATGCTGTTTTCACTATTAATGTCAAATTTCAACCAGACACCTCATCAGCTAGTTCAATTAGTGCAACAATTAATCTCGTCGATTTGGCAGGTTCAGAACAAACAGGAAAAAGTAAGTTTCTAATCTTCCAATTGAGAAAACCTTAAATTTGATATTGATGAAATTGAACAATTTAATAGTTGCTACATCGTTGGAAGAACGAAAGGAAGGTACTTCTATTAATAAGAGTTTGCTGCATTTAGGAAGAGTCATCAACAAGTTGGCAGACCTCTCGGAGCGTGTTTCCAAAATGACAGACAAGAAGGACATTGAAGAAACCATCAAGTCGTATCACATCCCTTACCGAGACTCGGTATTGACGAGTATGTTGCAGGGAACTTTGGGAGGAACGGCAAAAACTATAATGGTACGTATGAAATGTATTTCATGTTGAACTCTTTGATTCCTTACGCTATGAACTCTATGTAAAATAGATTGCAACAGCTTCTCCAACTGAAAAGAATTGTCCAGAAACGTTATCCACACTTCGATATGCAAGTCGGGCAAAGATTATCAAATCATCGAGCAGCAAGAATAAGGAAGAAGGCATTGATGATAAACTTCGTTCGCTTATTGATGAGGCCATCACTCAGAGATACAATACTCGAAAATTGAAAACATATTTGCTCAATAGAAATCGAGGAGATAAATATTATGTGAAAAATATGGTTGATTACAAAGATGCTAAGAGTTTGGATGCCGGAAAAATGATGAAAATCACGGTATTTGTTGAAACTCAAAGTTCCATGTTTGGCAATGAACAAGTGTCGAAAGTAATCAAGAGAGTCGTGAACGATGTTTCTTCTTTGAAACCAATGTCCTTGGATTATGAAAAGGCAACGACGAAAGTGTTACAATTAAAATGTTTGAACGTTTAATTATGTTCGATATTCATGAATACTAGTGGCACGAACGCTGTGTGTTGGGCTCTCATAATTCTGGCTTGTTTTAGGAAGTAGGATTCGATTTTTGACAAATTTTTCAAAATGTGCAATTGCGCGATAGTAGCTTAAGGTTCGCAACCAAAAATATCAATGTTTCGTACTTTGGTAAGAGGTCCAGTCCTCGTGCAATGCTCGTTCATGAGCTTGCAATACATGGTCCACGATATCAAGCTTGGGTAAATTCAAACTCCCAACAAACTCCTCTCCACTCGTTATGCAAGCACCATGTACGTTCACATGTTGATGTGTTTGTTTCAGTAACCAATTGTATGGTATTTGCAATAAAAGTGAATGTTCATGTGTCCTTTGAAGATGAATTTTGAATTGAATAATTTCAGTGTGATGAAAATTGTGTTGAGTGGCTGATTGGTTTCGTTGTTGAGAGTGTGAACAACTGGTAGAGGGAAGCAAACATCTGCTGACGTAACATGTGATTATAAATTCATCTGAATGATGTCGTAATTCCATTGGTATATTTCTTCCATGAATTTTGCAATCTAAAAGAGCATATGGCTCATTGTGAAGAGTGGATGATACATGCAGGTCTTGAAAGAAGAATTCATGGTTGATTCCTGGTTCGATGTGTTCCCATGTAATTTCAATTTTATGTGGTTGTGTTTGATGATCGTTGCTGCCGTTGACATTTGGCAGATGTGATAATGTGTTTGTGAGACGGTGTTGGGGGTACATTGGGATGTGATTAGAAAAGGCCACCAGGCAAGAAAGAGGATTATTGTTTTTTTTTGTTGCGTGAATCGCAACAAATTATTTTGGCAATCGTTGTCAACACTCAAACAGGTTAAAATTGCAAATTGCAAAAACAACATTTTGAGACAATTGGTCCTTTCTAAGAGTCAACAAGATCATTAACTTGTGGGAACACGATGATCGTATTGATACATTTAATATTTAAAATTGTATAATACGTTCTTCTATCATCATATCAAAAGTCCTAAATGTTAAACTGTCATAATTCATCTCGTGGCAATGAATTGATTGTTATAGACCTTTGAGCCAATTTATCTGAATAGGGATAATTCTAACACTTTGTCCAACGGTTTCGTTGCCATGAATTGTTGTTCTTTTCACTTGTTCAAAAAAAATGAAGAAACATTCGTTTGATGAAAATTCATCATTTCAACTACCATTCCGAAAATATTCCAACAACAATACCTATGGAAATAACAACAGATATAACAATGATGAACAAGAATATCAAGAAGAAAATTATTCCGATCCATCCAAACAGAATTTTAACAAGCCTCAATTTTCGGAGCCTATCAAGAGTAGTGCATCATCATCTTGGCTCGGACTCACTCGAGTGAATAAGGTGGATGAACGATTTAGAACGAACCAATCCAGAGATTTAGCTTTGCAATTTTTGGAAGACAATGATGATGATGAACAAATTATCACTCAAGACGATGAGCAAGAAAATGGAAAAAAACGAAAATATAGCAGCGAGGAAGATGAAGAATCTGAACAAGAGGATACTCCTCCTCAACAATTATTCGAGGATGATGAAGAATCTGAACACGGGGATGAAGAACTCGACATTTCGGAACGAACAAATGATGCCACCACAGCTGCAGTCATTAACATTTGGGCCAAGAAGCAAAAAATTAACGAGTATAAGGATGTCAGATTGGGAAACGTTTGGGTCATGAGCAATGCTCGAGTTTCTGTCGATAAGGCATCACTTTCGAAAAATATTACTGATGCATTGCAGAATAGACCAAATCCAATTCATGAATTATTTGCTGTCCAGAGAGCAGTGGTTCCAGTTCTAATAGCTATGAGCAAGAGTGGAACTCCTGGTGATATTTGTATTGGCTCACCAACTGGTAGTGGTAAAACACTTGCATATGTTTTGCCCATTGTTGAGGTTTTGTCCTCACTCAAGTTTACAAAACTGAGAGCCATTGTTGTGACACCAACACATCAATTAGTTAATCAAGTTGCTGCAGTGTTTAGGTCATTTGAAGGTTGTACCTCTCTGAAAGTGAAAACTCTCAATCCACACAATAGATTCGAGCTTGAACAAGGGGAATTAATCGATCCTAACACAGGCGATGCAAAAGTAGATATTGTTGTGGGACAACCTTATCTTATTTATGAACATATCAAAAAGACGAAAGGATTTAGCTTGGAAAATTTGAGATTCATTGTATATGACGAAGTTGATGCACTACTTTCCGATGAGCACTCCTCATTTGTAAAAGGAATTTCTGACGCTTATCATAATTGGTATGTATCAATATTTCATAATGTGATTACTGTTTTATTGACAATAATTTTCCTGAAAATTTCACTATTTTAGCGATACTGTAATCAATCGACGAGCAAAAACTCAAATTATTCCAAACATACCACTCCCGGTAGCTTATTCTTTTGCAAGAACCATTTGTTGTTCTGCAACTATTACACCTCATGCTGGTAAACTGGATATCATCAAATTATTTAGACCTCAATTTTTCACATATCTTGCACCTGCCAAATTGCGGGCGTCATTAGACATTTCTAGTTCTCTTGAAGATCCTTTGGTGGGAAAGAAATATTATATTCCAGATACCCTAGCTGTAAGTTTTCAAACACACTATAACAAGGTTCTAATTTAAAATCCATTTTAGCAATTTATTGTGAAATATGAAGCTGTTACTAAGCCACTGTATTTAATTGCTCTTCTACTGGACAACAAGTGTCGAAGTAAAAAGACGCTAGTTTTTTGCAATGACGCTCCAACTGCAATGCGATTAAACATGTTGTTAGAGACTGCAGTTAGCGAGGGAGCATTTAATTCGAAAGATGCTTTTGGTATTGCCCCTGAACTTAACACAAGGTTTTCCAGATATTATAATCCAAAAGATAAAAAGTCAGCAAGCATTCTTTCCCAATTTAAGAAAGGAGCATTTAATGTCATGATCTGTACAGATGTTATTGGAAGAGGTTTTGATATTGAGGTCGATTTTGTGATCAATTATGACGCTCCCCTTACTTTAAAGACGTACGTGCACAGAATTGGTAGAACTGCTAGAGCTGGAAAAGAAGGTACTTCTTTTACATTCTTGACAGGTCCAGAAATTGAGACCTATAAATCAAAGTTAATGGCCCGAGCTGAGATGAGCAATTTATTAGAAGAGTTTATCATTCCGCACAAACGATTGAACAAATTTGTAGAGCCATTCAGATTCCTTATTGATAAGTACAAGGAACGAGTGACAAAATCAACATTTCGAAAATAACACACCATACCCTTTTCAATTTTCAAGTATTTATTCTTTCTTTCCTTTTTCCTGCTTGGGGAAGAGATTTTTCAGAACGAATGCCAAGATAAGAGACCCAACCAAGACACCAAAACCAATTGCAATTTTTGGTGCAATGGATTTTCGTTGGTGATAGGCCAACATTTCATGGAAATTATAAATTGACTGAGAGTGTTGTTTAAAGGCATTGACAAGTGCAATAATCTCATTTCGTTGTAGTGATGAAAATACATTGTCTCCATCCAGATTAATTTTGAGAGCCGTTGCTAATCCTAAAATATCCAATTTAGCCCACATTTTACATTTTTCACAAGCCACGCAATCCATGATTGAGCTTATATTCCTAAATGACGCTTTCATTTGCGTTCTCAAATTATTCATGTCTTCTGTTCTAAACATTAATTTCTCGTCAAATGTTTTCCCACACAAGTTGCTGTTGTTAAATAGATGGTTAACCAGTATTGATGTTTCTCTGTCCTCAATTCATTTCCAGTATTAAAATTATACGACTTGAGGAAAGGAGCAGCCTTTTCAATGGCTCTCAGCATAAATGTGTAAAGGAAATACAAGTTCTTCACTCTTTCAGGAAACGGTAAGATGGCCTTTTCAAACATTTCATAATTTGGTGTGTATGAATCGTACGTTGGATTTTCGTCATGGCCAAATTTAAGAGTAAAATATCGAGCAATTTTCATAGTTATCGAAACATGGAGACCTGAAATTAGCTTGTAGAACACTCGTTCCTCAAAGCACATATCTTTCACACTTCTGTTATGGAAGCAATTAACACTGTAAATGGCCTTCCAAACTCTAGAGGCCTCTTCTCCGCTGTAACCAGTTCTAGTCTCAGGATTTCTCAATAAATTGACATATGTCAGTCTTGAACTGTCACCTTCTTGCTTTGTCCAACAATTTGAATCATCATCTTGCCATTTCTGAACTTTTTTTCCTTGAGAGCTTAATCCTAGAAATTTGTTGACCTTGTCTGTGACAACAGGAGCAGTTTTTTTCCATGAAATTGGAATCTCATTTTCATCACACTCACAAACAGAGCATCCTCCCTTTCCAGTACAAACTTTTTTCATAGCCCAGAATGGACATGGACTCGAAAGATCAACTTTAAATATTTTGAAAAATTGTTTTGACTGTCATGATTTGGAAGAAATATTATCATAATTATTAAGAATTAATATAATAATACAAAAATTAATACAACGTTGGCCTGAACAATTCCGAAATAAAACCACATACAACTATTTCCTTTAACACTGGATAGATAAACTCATTATTATTTTTCTCTATCGTTGCAATTGTACAATTAGCATCCTCCAAAATCTGACTTGAATCACCAATAGCCGACGAAGGCCGAATATTCAACAAATCCTCCAGTTGCAATCCATGAATACAAACTCCTCCCACAAACATCCATCCAATCATTCCGAACATGATCATCAAGACTAAAATAATAGAAGATCCAAACAGAGGCCTCTTCCTCTTTACTGAATAGAGAGTATGACTCGAAATATTGACCCGGTCGTGAGGGTGTGAGGGCCGGAGCGAGAGCAACAACATTTTTTTTGCTTGGTATCGGAAAGTGGATGTGTGCGCTCACAAATACTGAACACGTGTTGCATCTAGATTTATGGATAGTATGGTTGAAAATAAACACTTTAAGTCTTAGACTTGTCAACTGATCATGACACTAATCATTAAAGATTGTTTCTGACAGTGGTATTTCGACGATGACGAGACCGTTTCTGAACTCGGTTTGGGTTCATCGGTCTCTTCTTCTTGTTGTGTTCAATCTTCTCTTGGTATCCAAAAACTCTTCCAACGAGAAGGCTTTGGTCGAGAGGCATTTAAGCAAAATCAATTTTGACGAGGATGTTCTTTTAATTTCTTTTGACATGTGTGAATTAATAGTTAGAGAAATTGTTGAGAGTGTAGAGAATTTCCAAAATTCGATTGAAACCAGGTCTTTGAAGAGGATCTTCATTCCAACATTCTTCCATCAATGAAATGTATCCTTTCATGAATGATAAAAATGGAGGAGATGAATTTTGAAGGAATTTCTCACACCAAATTTTCATTTCCGTTTCATCCTCCATTTGCCAAGTGATATTATTGTTGTTGTTGTCGTTTACAGATGAATTCATAGCAGTATTTTCATCGTGATGATGATGAGAATGATTGTTTGAATTTGATTTGAAAGGAATGATTGGTCTATTGCCTTCTTTCAAAATGAGTGACAAGAAATTGAGTGAATTCACATGTTTTCTTGAATTGTTGGATCCATTCTTGTTCCTGTCATGTTGATTTGAAAAGAAATGAATCTTTTGTGAATCATCATTGTGATAAGGATTTTCTTCAAACAATAATTCCCACATGATGATTGAGAAACTGAAAACATCTGTTTTTGTGGCATATTCTTGAACATTTTCACTTGAAATATCTGTTCCTAAAAGTAATTCAGGAGCCCTGTGAAGTCAATTCAAATAATTTGTTCATGCAAAAACAAATATACAAATAATTTGTTCATGTAAAAACGAATATACAAATCAGAAAATATGATGATCACAATCGTACATACATGTAAAATAGAGTTCCAATGTTGGTCGTCAATGAATTACAAGTATTCATTGAAATAGTTTTTGAGAGACCAAAATCTGCAATTTTTGCTGTGTAATCCGATGTCAATAAAATATTTCCTGGTTTCAAATCTCGATGAATGATGGCAGGTTGTAAATTGTGTAAATATTTCATTCCAGAGGCAATTCCAATCAATATTTTCATTTTCTCTTTCATTGAAATGATAACATTTTGATTCTTCATTTTCTTGATCAAATTATCCAAACTTCCACCTTGTAAATATTCAACAACCATATATTTCTTGAATTCTGAAATGAAAATTCCATAAAAATTAATGATATTTGGATGTCTCAACTGGATGAGAACTGTAATTTCTTTTTCAAATTCATCCATACTTGAATAGTCATCATCTCGTGATAATGTTTTCACTGCAACTCGATTTGAATTCCATTGAGCCAAATAAACTATTGTCACAAAGTTGTTGAAATTTCATAAAATCATTATGGCAAACAATAAAAAATGATTTCAACATGATATAAAACGTCTCATATACACACAACATACATACCTGATCCAGAGGCTCCTTCACCAATTTTTTTTTCAAATTTCAATTCACTTGATGGAATGATCAATGAGAGTGCATTTGATGAACTATTCTTTGAAAATGATGATAACAATGGCAAGTGTTTCTTCTTCTTGTTGCTGAGTGAGTGAATATCAGAACAAGTTTCAAGTTCATAATAATCACCTTGTTGATGTTGTGAAGAGTCATGGTCATGATGAAGAGAATGGTTTGTTGTCAATATTCCTTCATTTGTTAAATTTCCAAAATCATAATCCAACAATTTCTTTTCAATATCTTTCTCAACTCGTTCTCTTTTGTAAATTTTTCTCAACCAAATCAATAATTTCACAAAATGAAAAGACATGAAAATTCCAAGCACAAAACTCAACAACATGGCTGAAATTCCTCCAAAAATTACAAGTGGAATAATCAATGAAAATCGAATTCCTTGAGTACATATTCCATTTTCAATGATCCAATCTGTTGGACAATCTCGAATGGTCAATGAAAATTCTGTTGAAACAAGATATGTCTCCACTCTGAATCGTTGAATGGAATCGAATTTGCTATTTTGCACAAGTTTCAGCTTTGAACTGAGAACATTACCGCTGCTCGTAAGTGGCGTCACTAGTAATACTTGCTGCTCAAGTGAAAGGACTTTAACATTCTCCATTAGCATTGGAACAGAATTTCCCCACACATCTTTCAGACCATAGAATCGAATACAAAAATCTTCTCCAAAATAAACAGCTGACTTGGAAGGTGCATCGCTAGAGCTTCCACATTCTTCAGTCTGTATACTAAATTGGGTTACTGGGCTTCCAACGTTGTGACCGTATAACAAAGCGCTATTGTTTTTGTAGCTCTTCCCTATTTCTCTTTCAAAGAACCTGAGATCACCACGAGAGGTTAAAAAAATTCCTCCACCCCCGAAATGTGCAATATTATTTTGGATTTTTGTCTCAATAATAGAAGTTGAGGCCTCACAAGAAATGGCTCCACCAAACAAAGCAACATTGTTCTCAAAAACGCTCCGTTCCACACTGAGAGGTTCCACAACATTCATGGAAATCAGTGCTCCTCCCCAACCATCTGACACATTTTGAGCAGCAATTGAAGTCAACACTGTATTATGTAGAAATTGGCAAGAAAATATGATGGAGCGAGGTGACAAGTCAGAAGAGACAGCACCTCCTGAAATTAATGCAGAATTGTTTGAGAAAAGCGTGTCGAACATGTAGATAGTAGCTCCATTCGAGTATACAGCTCCACCTTTTCCATTGAGAGCATGGTTCTTTGATAAAATTGTATTGAGTATCTGCAATGACGTAGGTATTGAGCTTGATTGAATAATACGGTCATGCAAATAAATAGCGCCTCCGTTCCCAGTCATGGCAACATTATTTCGAAAAACGCTGTCTTCAATTTTTACAGTCGTATAAGTAGCGACAATAGCTGCTCCATCTTGCAGAGAGGTGTTGTTTTCGAATAAACATGAAGAAAAGTACACTCTGCTATGTTCAGCCGAAAGAACTCCTGTCTTTCCAGCTGCATTGTTTGTGAATAAGCTATTCGTTATTCTTGCCTCACTGCATGACTTTAAAAAAATTATTTCCTGACGTTGCATGCAATTCACACAGCTGTTGTTCGTGACTTCTATGTCATATAAATGAAGTTCTCCAATGAGCTGGAATCTTACAGCTGGAAAATCATGACTATTTCGAATTTTCGATCGTGTAATTGTACAATTAAAAACCAAACTAATCCACAGATTACTATCAGGCCTCTTGTCGTCAATTCTATCCAAGAAAGGGCTAAACTCAAAAATAGAGTCTGAAACATGCATGGTATTTACAGTATCTACAGAAAGTGGGGAGGAAAATATTGAGTTAAAAACTTGAATAGTATTTGCATTGGTAATAAAAGATATTCCTGCTTCGTTATTCATTCCTGAGACTTGTACATTGTCTATTTCAACACTTTCACAATTTTCACATGCAAGCCAAGAATCTATAAACTTTGTATTTCGAATGGAGAATTGTTCTATCTCCTCGAAAGACATGCCTGATGTTGTCACCAAGCTATCAAAAATTTCAATAGATGAACCCACACCATTAATTAATTTGACTTTTACAGTACTATTTATGAAACTGCTGCCGTATATCCGTGCTCCTTCTATTTTCAAATTCTGAAATGTAACTCGTTTGACAGTACGGCCAAATACTAATCCAAAGTGGCAGTTCATTTCTCTGTTGTAGCCTATTGGACTTGATATGATGATTTCTGAATCATAATCGGTCGACGCTCCCCACGTAACACAATTGGTATTGTCTATATTATGCATAAGTAAAATATTAAATTTGAAATAATATTCACCATTAAAATCGGGTGATGAGATCGTTTGATGAATGAAGTAATTCATGGTTTGGAAGAGGTCACGAAAATTGTTACATGGGTCGTCCTCGGAAAACCCACATGGCGTGGTTGATGATGAATTGATTAGTTTCGACGGATCGAGAAATAATGTTTGTACATTTGTTGAGTTGTGAGTGTTAGAGATTGCAGAGGAAGCTTTTCCAATCTGCACGAATAGTTGTATTAGAAGTGTTGTGGCCAACACGATAGTCAAAGTCATCCAAAATGATGACGGTGATGATGTGGTAGTCATCGGCAAGGTAGAATGAGAACCAATGACATGCTGTAGCATTGTTTTAGGAACTGGAAGGTGAAGTTTGAAAGGTGATCAACCCAAAAATGACCACGGTACTTTCGTTTCATCACCAAATACTGCGAGTTGTTCATCTTCCGAAATATCACCCAAGCGCCTAATTTCCTCAATGATTGCTGTTCTTTTTTGAATCATTGTGGCTACTACCTCTCCAATGCCCTTCTCGGGTGAAAGGTGTTCTTCCTTTTCGTAATGAAACAACATGAGCCTTAATTTGATAGCGAGCTTATTTTTTGGCGCAACAACAATTTTTGAAACCAAGATTTCATATATTAAAATTGATAATACAAAAGTAATACAAGATGAATTGTTATGGAATGGAGAGAAAGGGACAGTGAAATATTTAACATAACAGAAAATGATCTAGATCGAACAAAACACCAGTAAACCATCCGATAAGAAACTACCTGGCCACGGTTACAATAAGAAACAACCATATTGCGTGCTCTCATCATTTGGTTACAATAAAAACATATCGTTTCTTCTCGAGTCATGATCAAGCTTTCCATGTGAACCCTTTTTTACGTTAATATTAATTTCATGATGGAAATACGTGGAAATATTGAAAAGCATGTGTTTGATCTGTTCAGGATACATGGCAATTTTAAGAAGAATTCTTTGTGTGGTTGCAGGTCCCCACTTGTGTAAGACAAATAATCACCTTTAGATTTTTACAACAGAAAGTGCCCAATTTTCAATTAACAATCCAAATATAGAAAAATCCGTTCGTGTTTGTTCACATTCCAGACACATCATCATGAGCTCTCATTCCAGAACAACCACTACAACAACTACCACTTACCTCTTCGCAACAAGGAATTCATATCATTAAATCCACCCACCACACCTCCCACATCATCTGCAAAATAATCATCATCATCGTCATCGCCAACATC
This sequence comes from Naegleria lovaniensis, assembly GCF_003324165.1. Lineage (NCBI taxonomy): Eukaryota > Heterolobosea > Eutetramitea > Acrasida > Naegleriidae > Naegleria > Naegleria lovaniensis. Next base: position 485,622 of record NW_025407843.1, read on the forward strand.
ATCATTCAAAACCTCCGCCTCATAATACGATCCATTCTTCAATCCACCATTCATCATGTAATCCAATCGGAGTTCCTTCTCACGACGAATCACATCCTCCAACACTGAATTCTTTCTCTTCACTCCGCTATTGCTGCTGCTGTTACTATTCGAACTTGTTGTATTATTTGCAGAAGAAGAATTTTGGAAAAACGTCGAAGCATGAACCAAACTCAAACGAATATTTCTACGAATCATTTCTTGAAAGAGAAAATCTCTCCAAAAGTTTTGTTGTACCGTGATGGTCTCTGCCCACTCTCTCCAATGCATACTAATACTTGAGAGGTTGATCATGATGCCAATATTGAGACGAACGTTGGAATCACATAATTGTGGAACTCGTGGGATGAGAAAGGAAGCAATGAGAAAATAGACATCATCGGGAAGGTCGTTCAATGTATAGAGAGGGGTACTTGAAAGTATGAGATGATGCGAATAAGTAGTACTTGAAGTGAGTGCAGAGGATGAGTTGGAGGAAGATACAAATGGAGTGATGGTATTGTTCGTTCGATGAGTAGGACTTGTGGCGAGAGGAGAGAGACCTTGTGGGGATTTTGAGAGAAAATTGGAGAGGAAACGTACAGGAGGTGATGACATTTTTTTTAATAATGAAAATGTCAAATGACAATTGACTTTTATTGAGGAAGCGGAATATCTTCTCGAAAAAGCCACGAGATACTTGATTTACCCTAAACGCGAAGAATTTTTTGGCAACTGTGGGATGCAAGAAAGAGGTTCATGTCCACGGGTTTCTTTGTAAAGCAAACTGGAAGCCATCACTTTCATCAAAATTGTTGATGGACGATTTCTATCCACCTCTCTTGTTATTTGCAACGAATGTGATAGGCCGATAGTGGAAAACTACGAAGCTTTTTACTTGCCTTATGGAGTGTCCTTTCTGTAAATTTCAATCTCCATTGATCAATCGTTTCAATTCGAATGAGAAAATGTGATTCATACTACATGATATTTTCACCATCAATCAAAACATTGTCTTTTCCTTATTTCTGAATTATTATAATAAAAAGCCTCAAATAAAAAGAGACCAAGTCAAATTGCAACTTCTTCTTAATCACGCTCAATATAAGTAAAGGTGTTCAAAGATGTCACATTTTGAAGGTATAGAGAGTTTTTCAAAATGGATTCTTCTTGCTCTCCCAAAAAGCACGATCCAAGTGATAACAGTTTCAAATTCTGTAAGGATTTACAATGGTGAGCAAAACACGAGGCTTCGTCACAGGTAATTGTTCCATCCATGTGTAATGCTGTGAGTTTTGTCAAGTAAGGACTAGAACCGAGAGCCTTAACTCCTGCTTTGGAGAATCTTGTTACAAAACAAATATCTAATTGTGTCAAATTGGACAGGTACGGACAATTGAATAGAAGCATGTAATCCTCTTGAGAACTGCGTGATTCATTGAGAATAAGAGTGGTTAAATTTCGTAAGCTTGGGTTTTTCAAAATCGATCGAATTCCTTCATTGGACATCATGGAATTTCTGGAAAGATCCAGTCGCGTCAATTTGTTAAGATTCGTTGCAGATCCAATAGATTTAGCTCCTTGGATTGTGAATAGATTTTTAGCCAATGAGAGGTCAGTAACATTTTTAGAGCGATCTAATATTTCGAGTAATCCTTCATCAGTAATTGAGTTTTCATTCAAAGAAATGATTTGAGCATTTTCAAAGCATGGCATAGACGTCAAATATCGAACAGATGTTTCCACACGCTTGCTTTCTGTTCCATCAAAAACGCGGTTCAATCTTACCCAATTCACAGAAATAGGACTTAACACATGGTTATCGTTATATCGATCTAGCGTCAATTTTCGCAAACTCTTGAAATTTGCAGCAGCGTTCATGGTAATAGCATCCACTCCATCATGTGAAATATAATTTTGAGCTAGGTTCAAATGAGTCAAGTGTGGAAAGCATCTATTAGCAATTAATGTTGCACCTTCGTCGTATAGTTCATTATCCGCCAAATTTAAATGTGTTAAATTTTTCAAAAACCATTGCGAACTTGTGTTTGATGAACTACTCGAAGAAGAATGAAGAACCTGATGATCTTGTTCCAAAGATCTATTTCTTCCGAGCAATAATAATTTCAAACCTTCCTTTCCAATTCTGCAACCATTCAAATCCAAGCTCTCCAATTCATCCAATTTTGCCTCATAAATATATTGCATACTATTTGCACCAATTTCATAATTTTCACTCAAATCCAATTCTCTCAATTTTTGAACATTTCCACTCTGCATGATGCATTTCACATGATCCAATGACAAATATACACTCTTCAAACGCAATCGAGTCAAATGTTTGAAATTTGGACTCGAAAATCCAGCGAACGAAACTTTTTTCCGATCTTGATGATAAATTTCTAGACTGATCACATTATTGAGCACGGTCGCTTTGTAAAGTTTTTGAAGCAAACGATGAGGTAATTCACGGCCTTGGCGAATATGAACAAACAGACCATTGGAAAGAGCAGCTTGGAGAAATTGTTTGGAAATGAGCACGGCATGTTGTATGATAAAGGAATGTGGTAGGAAATGAAGAATGAGTTGGACAAGTTCATCAGGTAGATCCGAGATCATGTTTCCGTGTGGTGGTTCAGGTTTGAACATTTTTTTTTTGTAATTGGGCGCTGTTTGGACTTCTTGGTTGATTGACCAAACTCAATTCGCACAAAGACTGTTATCTTGGGTTTACAAAAAAACTCATGGATGGGTTTATTGAAAGACTGTTATCATGGGTTTATTGAAAGACTGTTATCATGGGTTTACAAAAAAAAATGTCAAATCATAACATGCTCAGAGTGATGGTAACACCTCAAGCCATCCAAGAAGGTGAACGACGAATTCGTCATGTTGTAAAGAAAACCTCTCTCGACTCGTGTTTGAGTTTTCAAAAACATGTTCCCAATTTCAAGGGAACACTTTTACTTAAATGTGAAAATGAACAATATACGGGATCATTTAAATTGAGAGGAGCGACACATAAATTGATGAAATATTTGAAATCCATGGAGGGTAATAATTATAGTGATGATATTCATTCCGATGATCAGGAGGACCTAAATTTATCCAATCATCATCATCATCATCCAGTTCAAAATAATAATTTAAATCATGAGGTTAAAAAATCCGAGTCCAACAACATGACGGAAGTCTGTACGGCCTCCACGGGTAATCACGGATTTGCAGTAAGCTATGCTGCCAAGGCTCTCGGAATATTCTCAGCAACAGTTGTAGTTCCCGAGAATGCGGATCCTTCAAAAATTGAAAATATTCAAAAAGTCATGGGAGCTCAAGTGATTCTACACGGAGATAATTGTTTAAAAGCAGAAATGTATGCAAAAGAATATGCACGGGAGAGGAATATTCCATATATTTCACCATATAATGACGTCGATGTTGTAATTGGACAGGGAAGTATTGGAGTGGAAATTTATGAACAATTGAATGAAATGTTGCAACAGAAAGGAAGTGTGAATGGAATTCCAATGATGCAGGATGGATCGAATATTTATGTGTATGTGAGCGTTGGAGGAGGAGGGTTAATTGCAGGTATTGCCACCTACATGAAACATGTTTATCCAAAATGCAAAATTATTGCATGTCAGCCATCGAATAGTGCTGTCATGTATTATTCATCTCTAGCCAACAAAATTTTGGACAATGTCGAAGAATTTGATACCATCAGTGATGGAACTGCCGGTGGTATTGAGGAAAATTCTCTTACTTTTGAAATTTGTCAAGCACTTGTGGATCGTTATGTGTTATTGAGCGAGCACGAAATTTATGAAATGTTGAAATATTTACTAATGAGTGAAAGATTGTTGGTGGAGGGAGCAGCTGCTTGTGCGTTGGCAGGTGTGAAGAAAGATTCCATGAATGATGTTACAGATCAAACCATTCGCATTGCAGTGTTGTGTGGAAGGAATATTTCAGAAGCAAAAATTAAAAAGATTGTGAGCTATTAGGACGGGTAAAAGTAAAATTCTAATAATTTACTTTTCTTCGTTTGAACTCATGCTCAATTTCTGGGTTTGTACTTGTTGAATATACTTGGCAATTTGTGCACAAATTTCCTCTTCTGTCTCTTTCAAATGGCGATAAACAAATTGATGACACAACAAATCTCTACTGGAATATCTCTCATCTGGGTTCACTCGTAAACAGTGATAGATAAAATCTTGAAATACTTCAGAAAATCCCTTGCCAGCAAGCGGGTTTTGATTTTCTACATTTTTGATGTCCTCTAAAGCATCAAAATAGGTGCCCACTTTGAAAGGAAAATATCCTAGAGCCAGTTCAACCAAAGTGATACCTAATGACCAAATATCACTATTGTATGAGTGTTCTTTTTCTTCAATTCTTTCTGGTGACATGTAAACAATTGTACCTTGGCATGTATTGAAAACGTGGTTGTTACTAATTCCATATTTTCCTGCAGCTGTTTTTTGAGTTTGTGATTTGGAGAAAATTCCTGTCAAGCCCATGTCACTTATTTTCACTTCTCCGTTTAATTTAAAAAGAATATTAGCAGGTTTCTAAATTGGCGTGTCAGAAAAAATATTTCAATCAAATGATGAACCACTTACCAAATCTCTATGTACAATTCTTCTCTTGAAATGAAGAAAATATAAACCTTTCAAAATTTGGCATGTAATCAATTCTAAAATATTTTCTGGTACTTTCACAGTTGCCAGAGACTCTAAAGAATTTCCGTCCATATATTCTAATAACATGTGAATCTTACTATCTACAAAGTAGGCATTGTAGAATCTAAGGATATTAGGACATTCTACACAGTTATACAGAGCTGTTATTTCTGATAAAATTAATTTTGGTTGAATATCTTTTGCTAATTTTACAATTTTTCTTGCATATTGTTTTCCAGTAGTAGTGTCAACAACAAGGTCTACAACTCCGCTAGCTCCTTCTCCTAGTTTTTTAAGAGATTGTAGATTTTGGAAGGAGACTGGAGCCACCTTCTTTTCTTGTTTCTTTTTCTTGAAGGTGATAATATTTTCAGAACCTGGATCATTCATGAATCGAGTTTTAGTTCGTGTAGGAGATGCTACGTGAAGTAATTGAGGTTTGAAGGGTGATTGAGTTTGTGTACAAAGAGAAGGTGGCATATTAGTGATACCTTCCTCTGTAATACGAACGTCATCGATCATGAAAGCTCCTGATGAAGTAATTTCATAATTCACTTGTGAGTATGTTCCAGAATCGTCTGCTTGTCTAGTTGCTGGGGGTTTCATCGTTTGCGAATCTGTTTCTTTTTGCTGTAACAGCAAATTTGTTGGTTTAAATTTCTTTGGTCGTTTTTTCTTTTCAACCTTATTCTTTGGTTTTTCCACATCATGAATGATTTTCTTTTCCAGCTGTTCTGTGATTTGTTTTTTTCCCATGCTTTCTCTCATTCTTGTCGCAAATGAAGGCTCATCAGAGGTTTTCGAATTATTTTGTGTCGTGGTGTTGTTATTTGCTTGTGCATGATTAGAAAAAGTGTGGAAAGGATTCATATCATGGTCTGCCGTGAAAGGATTGGTATCCAATGTCGTTTCATGTTGATCAAGAATGGCACTAAAGAAGGTACTCGAAGAATTGGAATTGGACGATGACGTAGAAGTCGGAGTTGGAGTTGAACACATCATCATGGGATCATTGAAATTATCAAATTTCTCATCACTCATGTTGGCAGAGGCTGGTGTTTTCATATCGGCGAAGGAAGCAAACAAGTCTTTCGAGAATTTTTCATCAAAGAAGGTATTTGAACTTTTGAGTTGATGATGTGGGTGTTTGTTATTGCTGTCGTTGGTGTTATCACGAGGAGGACTATCAAAGAACATGCTGATGATGATATTGGAACGAAATGAAGTTGTAATATATATTATGCGTAATATTAATAATATCTATGATGTTCGTTGGAATGATAAAAGCGGTGATGATGTTTGAATCAACAACAACAACAAGTCCGATGTTCCTGTACACGTAAGAATCAGAAGAGAGAGTTAATCGCTATTGATCAGCATGCGAACACAACAAAGGCAAGATGATAACGTCCGGATGTGATTGAGTCTCGTTCGGTGGTTGTGGTTGTGAATGAACGAATGTTTCGAGTCAAAATTATTGCTTTGATGACGGTGATCAAACTGACAATAATTTTTTGGGTCTTAATTTTGGCTGTTTCTGGCTGGTAGTGAAGTTGGAAATTCCTGCAGGTTGAGTGGATGCTGGAAGTGTGAAAACAAGAGCAACCTTCAATTTCTCTCCAAGTTCTTTCACCGAACGCGCTGTCGAAAAAGATTCCTTAACGGAGCTTAATGAGTTTACTCATAACTAGTGAAGAACTTCAAAGCTCTGATTTATTGCTTATGGATTGCAGTGGTCAACAGGAGGTTCTTCGCCGTTGAAGCCAAAAGAACAAATACAGCAAATTCTTTCAAAAACCATCACTAAAACACAGTCCTGATGACTCGGCTTTATATTGTTTGTTTTGGAGGTTTTGTTATAATAAAAGGTTTTAAACTGCTCAGCACTAAAATAAAAGAAAAAAAGCCACAATTTACTACAAACTCAACAAGTCAATATCATCAACAGTCAGTTCCTGACGAACCTTTTATTCATTCTTTGAATCAAAAGTTTTCTTTTGGGGGTGATTTGAATGGTTATTCAACCAAATGGGGCTCAGGAGATGCCGAAAGAATTGGTAGATTATGTTGAGCGTATGACAAGTTACATCCAAAACTTGTTCATGTTGTGGACATATTTATACGGTTGGATCATCCGAAGTGTTTCGTTGTCCATAATGTGGCTCAATTTTTGACAGAGATATCAATGGAGCAAGAAATATTCTTCTTCGATTCCTTACTACTCATAGAATTAGTTTTTGAGCAACTTGTGTGCGTTGGGTCCTTTCCCCTGGCTTTCACTCATTGAGTGTTTGCTTGCAAGATCAACATTTTGTTCGATTGTTTTGTTCAAATTGTTGATTTAAATAAAGGCGATGCTGGTGGCTAAATTATTACAATTTTCCAAAAGTAGTTGTTAAGGTTCATAAAGAAATAAACAATTCCTTAGAAAATACGTACTTTTTTACTGCTGTATAAAGGCATTTGTTAACTTTTTGGACGTCCGTTATTGTGGTTCTTTTCTTGTTATCTTTAATGAGGATGAGCAACATCTTGATTTAAGAAAGTGTTAGACCTTTTGGCGGGAGTCTTACAAACCATCTCCCGCCAACAAACAAACGTTACAAATTTCTCATTTTATAACACATCAGCGCCAAAAAAAAATGTACTCCCAGACACGATCCATAACCCCAGCTTCCGCCTCTGCTTCGTATCGTCCATTACAACCTGTGCCTGGAAGCGGTACATCATCATCAAACAATCACCATCATCATGGATTGTCTGTGGGTGTTCATAAGATCCAAAGACCGCTCTCCGCTCTCAACACAAACACCAACAACAATAATAACAACGGAGCTGGCATCACAGCAACACGAAGAAATCCTACTCCAACAGTATCTCACAACAAATTGCAACCTACATCAGCCATGAACAAGGTTATAGTTGAGGAGAGATGTTATAAAAAGAATGAGAGAGGAGAACGACAAGTTTCAATACGGAAGTATTATCAAGAAAGATTTCTAGGTAAAGGTGGCTTTGCACAATGCTTTCTTTTCAGACAAGTAGGCAATAACAAGATATATGCCGCCAAAATTATTGACAAGCAATCACTACAAAAGGAAAACGTCAAACAAAAGCTTTATTCTGAAATTAAGATACATAACTCTCTTTCTCATCGCCATATCGTCAAATTTGTAAGGTACTTTGAAGATGAAACAAATGTATATATTCTTCTCGAACTATGTAACTGTGGTTCTATGATGGAGCTTATGAAACAAAGACAACGATTAACTGAGCAAGAGGCAAGATTTTTTCTTCACCAATTATTGATGGCATGTTTGTATATGGGCGAACATCAAGTAATCCATCGAGATTTGAAACTGGGAAACTTGTTTCTTACCGACAAGATGGAAATCAAGATTGGAGATTTTGGACTTGCAACAACTGTAGAATATGATGGAGAAAGAAAGAAGACAATTTGTGGTACCCCAAACTATATTGCTCCTGAGGTTCTTATGAATAAGGGACACAGTTATGAAGTGGATATTTGGTCTATTGGTGTTATACTGTATACAATGCTTGTTGGAACGCCTCCTTTTGAAACAAAAGATGTCAAAGAAACATACAAAAAGATTAAGCATAACGACTATGGCTTTCCAGAGGGTCTTGACATCAGTAACAAGGCCAAAAATCTCGTACGGAAAATTTTGAGACGCAACCCAGACGATAGACCAACCGTGAAAGAAATCCTTCTGGATCCATTCTTTGTGGGCGTATCAGTTGATCAGTGCCCTCCATCTCTAGTAGAATATGCTAGGTCTCATGCCCTTAAAATTGGAGACTTGGAAGACAACACCATTCCAGCTTACAGTTCAAAGAACCCTGAACTTCAACAACAGTTGCAAAAGTTAAGGCAACAAGAGCGTGTTCCTTTCAGACAAATAGACAACATGCTCCACCAAAGACCTTCAACTAGTGACCACATGACCACAACTGGGGTTTCAAAGCAACAACATGCCTTACCCCTTGGTTCCAGCTTTAGACCTCCTTTAGCCACGGTTGCTGTCAACAATGAAAATGTTAATCCTCTTCCTTCTCAACCCACCTCCACCTTTTCGAAACCACCTTCCTCACATCTTCACCTCAATTCTCATCATACTTTGACAAAGCCAACAACCACAACTCATGCTTCAGAAGTACCTTCTTCAACAACAAGATATCCAACGAGTGATAGATCCAACTCTGCTCAACCAACTCAGCCAGCATTTGCCATCCCTGAATATCGTCAACCTGTACAAACTACAAGTCAAACCTCCCGTTTGCCAACACCAAAGAGAAGATCGCCAAGCGAAGACGAGAATAAGAGCAAGCCTAGAACTCCAACAACCAATACAGAGGCTGCTCTTGATCCACCCGTGAAGAAATCGAGAACTCCATCCAACGCTCCAATTTCTCCTTCTTCTGGATTTTCTCCAACAGGTCTCGCCTTGGATCCAATTCTTGGTGATGCAACAGCTGAGGACGACTTATCTAGCCCTGTTGCTTTAGAGTTACCATCGGTATGGATTGCTTATTGGGCCGATTTCTCTTCAAAATACGGACTTGCTTACATGCTTAATACTGGAAGCGTTGGTGCTTTATTCAACGACTCAACCAAAATTCTTTTCACACCAGCTACCGAAGAGGTAAATTATTATGAGAGAAAAATCAGTGGAGAAACCGTATACGAGGAAAAGACCACGTTTTCTATCACCAACTTTCCACAAGCATTGCAAAAGAAGATTACTCTCATCAAGTATTTTACTAGTTATTTAGAAAAGTTGAAACAGAATGAATCTGAACTGCCACCATTGTCCTCAACTCAGACAGTGGCAAGTCGAGCTACATTCCAAAAGAACCTGCCTTGCCTTTCACAAGAGCAACAGAACCTATCTTTGTTAAGCGATGGCTCAGAACACAACATGCAATCATTTTCCGATTGAGTAATAAGGCAGTTCAGGTCTGTTTCTTTGATCAAACCGAAATTATTCTTTGTGGAGAGGCCAACAATGTGGCCTTTACGACATCCGATGGTGTAAGAACATGTTATGCATTGAATAAGGTGATCAAAAATCCATCACAGGAAATCTCCAAGAGGCTCAAGTATACCAAGGACGTTCTCTGCAGGTTAATCGGAGGAGGATCAGTGCCTGTAGCAGAAAAATAAAGCGTTCAGTTTGAATGAAAAACCGATTCCCGCCAGACAAGTTTGACAAACAAAAATCGTAAAAAAATGGCTTCTCTCGCTGCAGAAGAACTCAACGAATTTCATTCCAAGTACACGGTCATCAATGACCAATTGATCCGAGAGTGTATCCAACTCAAACAAATTGAACAAGAAGATGGAGTGGATCAAGAGAGTAAGACAACCCGAGCTATGAAGATCAAACGTGAAAATATGGATTTCAACGAAATTGAACACTTGAGCTTTTCATTTAAAAGTACGTTTCTCAGTCCAAGCGAATATATTAAAATTAAAATGATGTATTTCACCATCACACGAAATAATTTTGCCATTCAGATATATTTCGGATTTCAAATCTTGAAGGGTTTGACAAGTTGAAAAAGCTGCAACTTGACAACAATAATGTTAGCCAAATTGAAAATCTCTCACATCTTGTTTTACTTGAATATTTAGATCTTTCATTTAATAAGATCACAAAAATTGAAGGGTTAAAAGGACTCCGTAATTTAAAATATTTGAAGTTATTTAGCAATGAAATCGAGAAAATTGAGGGAATGGAGGACTTGATGGCACTAGAAAGCTTATCGATCGCAAAGAACAAGATTAAGGATAAATCAAGTGTAAGTAAATACACATTTATAATTACTAAAACAACATCCACACCACCATGAAAAGATACAATATTTAAGAATGTTTCCACGTCTTGGAATGGTCACGCTCTACGATAATCCAGTTTGTGAAGAAAGAGATTTCAGAAACATGGTACTTGCGTTTTTACGAAGCTTGAAATTCTTAGATTACCGACAAATTGAGGAGGAAGAGGTACAAACAGCTAAAGAGAGATTCCATAACGAGCTGTTGAAAGTGAGTGACAACGAAGAGCAGTTCGAAAAAAATCAAGAACAAGACGAAAAGAAGTTGCTTGAGATGCAAATGCTAGAGGTAAGTATGACACGAATTTCCCAAAAGATTACTGTAGTTTAGAAAGCCAATTTAACTGGAATAGATGACTTGTTTAACGAAATGTTTGAATGTGAAGCCGATGAAACCATCAAGATTTTTCTCTATTGTACTTCTGATATCATTGAAAAATATAGAACTAAATTCACAGACAGAAAGGACGCGTTTAAAATGGAAATGCTTACAATCATGAGAAATAAGGAAAATGAACTGGAGGAGCTCAACTCAACGCTTCAACAGAGCCAATATGAAACTAACAATATTTCAACAGCAATGATCAAGGAATTTGAGAAACAAAAGAAAGAAATTATAAATGCTGTAAAGGAGATGACGGCAGAAAGCGAAGAAGAAGATTTACATCAACTTGACTTACTTGAGCGAGAGCTAGAAATATTAGCAGAGAAACTCATTGAAATAGAGGTGAACCAGTCAGAAGCATTTTGGGAAGTCATTAGCGAGTTCATTCCCAACTACAAGGAAATGGATTGCACCAGCAAAATCCAGAACTTTTTCAAAAAGCTGAAAAAGATGGAAGAAAAATACAGTATCGAGTTGAAGGATCGATTAATGGATCAAGTGAATAGCATTTCTGAGGAACCCAACGAAAAAGTCAAGGATGTAAGTGGTTTTAAAGCTTGTAATTCTAATCTTGTGTCACCTATTGCTAACAGATTTTAGAGGACAAGGATCAACTCTTCACCATGGTTCAACGTTCAAAAGAAGCACACAAAGAAATTATTGGGCAAAAGGAGCTTAAATTGATTCAAAACGAAAAAGACAGAATGTTGTACACTGTTGAAAAGACCAAGAGAGACGAACATGAAAGAAACAGAGCTCGAATTTCAGAAATTTGGACCTTTGTGGAACGAGTTAAAGAAGAAATTGAAGAAACCCGAAAATTCATCACCACTCCCGAGGAATTTTATGAGGAATAAACACTGTACATTATTGCATTGTAAGTAGTGCCAAATCAACGTTCCCCCAAATTTCAGACGTCAGCTTTCAACAAAACAAAATGAGCGAGGGCCTACAGATGACTTCTCTGCCGCAACAAGCAACTCGAGTTGAATGCAGACTCCATCTTGTCATCATCTTCATCACAATGATAATATTATCAACGTTATCTTCCTTTGTGATGAGCGATTCTCCAGTACAAGATCTTTATCTCTCACAACCAGCAGACGACTTCAATTCGGGATTTCCTTGTGGTCAAAATTCATCACAACCATGCTCGGACCTGAAAAACACAATCCTAACCATCAATCAAACCATCTATGACATGATTGCATCTCCAAATTTTGATGGAGAATATTATTTCAAATTTAATGTGTGGCTTCTGAAAGATTATTCTGCGATTTCATGTATTTCCAGGTCCATAGCTATTCCTTTTAATGTAGAAGTACATTTTTATGGAGTTGACCCACCGAGAAAGACATTACTGAAGTGTGATTCGGGAATTACTGTACACATTCCGTTCTTAAAAAAAGTAACCTATTCCAATATACATATTCGATCTCGACATTTATTTCTTTCCGAGATACATAACTGTATCGTAAATGGAGCTGCTATTTATTCCCTATCATCTGAGCAAGCACGAGCATTTAAAATTGTAGACTCTCATCTCACGGATGTTTTGGTTCAAATGAAGGAGGCAGAGCAGGTCATTATTAGAAATAGTACCATTGAGAGAGGTAGACTGGGTTGTTTACAATGCACGAATATCTCATTCGATGACACCAACATTTTACAAATTGATGATGTTCAATTAATCGATAGTAATCAACTTAATATTGTTAAATCGAAGATTGTTGGAATTACATTGAAATCTCCGCTTCGAGTATTTAATGCTAAGACTATATTCATCAGCCAATCATCCTTACTCATGGCTGTGAGTATGGAAAAAGCAATGCAAGTGGAAATTGTGGATTGTAATGTTGATTTGAGCCAAGCTCGATCTCCATCAACAAATTTAGGACTTGGAAAGAGCATTTTTACATTTTCTCTATTGTTAAAATTATTCATTTCTAGAACACGATTTATCAACAATGTTCACAATATTGGAACTCTAAGGTTTCAATTTATTGGACGATTATTCATGAACGAGACTGAAATTTCCAATAATAAGTGTGGCAGTTCCACACACGCGGTGGTCGCTTTCGAAGATTGCACCAAAATATTCATCTTCAATAGTACATTTTCAAATAATAGAGCACTGCAGACAGGAGCCATATATGCATCCTATGGCAGTTTGGAAATTGAAAAATGTATCTTTGAAAACAACACATCGATTGAGAATGGAGGCGCCCTAGTTTCCATGTTCACAGAGACAAAAATTACTAGTTCTATTTTCAGGAATAATTTAGCCATGAATGGTAGAGGTGGGGCTTTGTATCTTTATAACTTGGATTTTTTGTTGAAGGATTCCACTTTAATGAACAATCAAGCACAACTTAGTGGAGGAGCAATTGCAATCGAGAATTCTCATAGATGTGATATTTATTATTGCGATCTTTTATATAATCAAGTAGTCACTAGAAATGTGACAGGAAGTTTACAAGATGGGATTGGTGGTGCTCTCGCAGCCACAAGATCCAACACAATCGTACACTACAGCAATTTTTTGCACAATGTAGCTCTGTTTGGAGGAGCAATTGCATGTGAAAGTACACCTGATTTATACGATAGCATGTTTGATCACAATTTAGCTCACTATGCAGGCGGCGCAATTTTTGCAATTCCTTTCACTTCACGTTACTCTTTTACTCGCCCCACTCTAGGAAAAGCATTTAGAAATAACATGGCTCTGTCATATGGACCCAACATGGCTTCTCCCATTACGGATTATAACGTCAGCATTAATGACGATTGTCAACAGACTGATGATCATTCACTCTCAAGCATGGAAGCAACAAAAAATTTAACATTATATTTTGGGGAAGAGTTTTGCATTCGATTTTATGGCGCTCAAGACGCATACCATAACTCAGTATCGGAAGTTTTTGAAACGGTAGACATACATTCTATGACAGGTGGTAGTCCAGTAACTCCCGTACTTCTTTCTGTGAATCCCAAGGAGAATATGGCCAAAGTTATGTTAAAACTTGCGCAAAATAGCAAATACTACTCTATTCAACGATTCAGAGTGGAGACATATCTTGTTTCAACAGAATTTTCATTGACCATTCGAGATTGTCCGACAGATTGGATCATTGAAAATGGAATATGCACTCAAGGAATTCGATTTTCATTGATTATTCCACTTGTAATTTTTGGAGGAATTTCAGCCATGTTGTTGAGTTTTGTGCTTGGAATTTTCATGTCTTTTCATTTTGTGAAATTATTGATTTGGTTGAGAAAAATTTACAAAAGAGAACGAGTTGAGAAAGATATTGAAAAGAAATTGTTAGATTATGATTTTGGAAATTTAACAAATGAAGGAATATTGACAACAAACCATTCTCTTCATCATGACCATGACTCTTCACAACATCAACAAGGTGATTATTATGAACTTGAAACTTGTTCTGATATTCACTCACTCAGCAACAAGAAGAAACACTTGCCATTGTTATCATCATTTTCAAAGAATAATTCTTCAAATACGCTCTCATTGATCATTCCATCAAGTGAATTGAAATTTGAAAAAAAAATTGGTGAAGGAGCATCTGGATCAGGTATGTGTGTTTTGTATGAGTGTGACTTGTTGTTCGTCATGTTGATATTATTCTCTATTGTTTGTTGCCATAATGATTTTATGTAATTTCAAAAACTTTGTGAAAATAGTTTATTTGGCTCAATGGAATTCAAATCGAGTGGCAGTGAAAACATTATCTCGAGATGATGACTATTCAAGTATGGATGAATTTGAAAAAGAAATTACAGTTCTCATCCAGTTGAGACATCCAAATATCATTAATTTTTATGGAATTTTCATTTCAGAATTCAAGAAATATATGGTTGTTGAATATTTACAAGGTGGAAGTTTGGATAATTTGATCAAGAAAATGAAGAATCAAAATGTAATCATTTCCATGAAAGAGAAAATGAAAATATTGATTGGAATTGCCTCTGGAATGAAATATTTACATAATTTACAACCTGCCATCATTCATCGAGATTTGAAACCAGGAAATATTTTATTGACATCGGATTACACAGCAAAAATTGCAGATTTTGGTCTTTCAAAAACTATTTCAATGAATACTTGTAATTCATTGACGACCAATATTGGAACTCTATTTTACATGTACGTACGATTGTGATCATCATATTTTCTGATTTGTATATTCGTTTTTGCATGAACAAATTATTTGTATATTTGCCTTTTCATGAACAAATTATTTGAATTGACTTCACAGGGCTCCTGAATTACTTTTAGGAACAGATATTTCAAGTGAAAATGTTCAAGAATATGCCACAAAAACAGATGTTTTCAGTTTCTCAATCATCATGTGGGAATTGTTGTTTGAAGAAAACCCTTATCACAATGATGATTCACAAAAGATTCATTTCTTTTCAAATCAACAACATGACAGGAACAAGAATGGATCCAACAATTCAAGAAAACATGTGAATTCACTCAATTTCTTGTCACTCATTTTGAAAGAAGGCAATAGACCAATCATTCCTTTCAAATCAAATTCAAACAATCATTTTCATCATCATCACGATGAAAATACTGCTATGAATTCATCTGTAAACGACAACAACAACAATAATATCACTTGGCAAATGGAGGATGAAACGGAAATGAAAATTTGGTGTGAGAAATTCCTTCAAAATTCATCTCCTCCATTTCTATCATTCATGAAAGGATACATTTCATTGATGGAAGAATGTTGGAATGAAGATCCTCTTCAAAGACCTGGTTTCAATCGAATTTTGGAAATTCTCTACACTCTCAACCAATTTCTCTAACTATTAATTCACAACATGTATATGAACCAAAGAACACTTCTCATCTTCCATTCTGAAAAGTAAGCCTCTTTGTGACTCATTAGTAACAGAAATTATAAAGACGACTCAATCAGAATTCCTGGTCAAACCCAAGCTAGTTCCTTTTCATTCCAGTCAGCCAATCAATTTCAAAAGAAAATGCTCAAATTTCAACCTACCCACACACGATTACTCTTTCAATTCACATCAAGGCTCTTACAATTCGTCAAACATGATTATACATACCCATCAGGCACCACAACCTCAACCACAGAAAGATCATCCAATGGTGCCAAATATTGGACCAAATATGTAGAGCCGATCGAACCCGAGGCATTGACTCAAATTGAAAGTGTTCAACGTGTACTTTCCGAATATTCCAAAACATGGTCTCATCATTCTCCATTACCAATTGCAGTCATGCCAGATGTCCATTTAGGAAAAGGAGCTACGGTTGGAACTGTAATTCCCATGAAGAAGGCAATTATTCCTGCTGCTGTTGGAGTGGATATTGGATGTGGTATGTGTGCCGTGAAAACTTCTCTTGCTGCAAGTGATTTAAAATCATTGAAGGTGATCAGAGAAAGCATTGAAAAGGTCATTCCATTGGGAATGACATCGTATGAATTATCTGGAAACGTTGGATCTCAGAAAAAAGATTCAGAATGTAAAATTGAATTGCCGCAAGAAAGTATAGACATTTGGAACGCATATTTAAAGAGTGGATACTCAAAGATAATTTCATCTCGCCACATTAAAAAGGAATATTTACAAGAAATTGAGAAAATGAATAATGTGACACAATTAGGTACTTTAGGAAGTGGAAACCATTTCATAGAGATTTGTTTAGACGAGACAAATACAGTTTGGATCATGTTACATTCTGGGTCAAGAGGTGTTGGAAATGCCATTGGACGTGTATTTATTGATATTGCTCGAGAAGATATGATGAAAAGCCATGGTTCTCAAATGCATAATGTCGACAAGAATTTGGCCTATTTGAGAGAAGGAACTCGTTATTTTGACGAATATTGGTTTGCACTAAATTGGGCCAGTGAATTTGCAAAACGAAATCGGCAAGTCATGATGAATCGAGTCATTGATAGTTTAAGGAAATGTGGCCAAGTTTCAGATCCCAATTTTAAGGCCGATCTTATGGCCATCAATTGTCACCATAATTATGCTCAACTAGAAACTCACTTTGGAGAAGAAGTTTATGTTACTCGAAAAGGAGCTGTTTCAGCTAGAAAGGGTGAATATGGTATCATTCCAGGAAGTATGGGAGCGAAATCTTATATAGTCATTGGGAAAGGAAATGAACATAGTTATCATTCTTGTTCACACGGCGCTGGAAGAACAGTAGCACGAAGGGACGCCAGAAAAAGGTTTACCGTTCAAGACATGGAGAAGGAAACTCTAGGTGTGGAATGTCGAAAAGATTCTGGAGTACTGGATGAGATTCCTTCTGCGTATAAAGACATTGACGCTGTTATGGACAGTCAAAAGGATTTGGTAGATGTTGTGCATGTATTGAAACAAATTGTTTGTGTAAAGGGATAAGAACGATATCTTGAGGATATAATTTAATTGAATTCGAGGATAGTTCATGAAATTCAAGAAGACATAGAAATACCAATTAGGTAACCTCAAGATGAGCTAAAATTTTCTTCGAAAGCAAGTGCATTCGCTGATTCTGCTGTTCCAAACGCAATTTGATACCAATTTGATTTCTCATAATTTAAATAATAGTCATTTCTGAAGAGAGATTGTTACCACTACTTGCTTCCATTGGAGACGATGTCATTAAGGTTCTTTCATCTGTACCAGTAGTGCTTACAGCAGTCACAGTTGTGGAATGAGCAGCAAATGATGAGGACTCGACACTTGCCTTTGTATTCGAATCTTCCACAACTACTACGCTCGTGGGAACAGATAGTGGGTGTGGCATGGGTGTCAATCTTGCAACCTCCGTTGAAATGACAAGTGACAATCCCTCTTGTTGATTATCAGCCAAGCCAGAAAATCTAGGCATGGATTTATGATAAGGACTTGTTTTGATTGGAGAGTTAGGAATCTCACCATGCGCAGTTCCAGAATAATTCGAAATATTCGATTTGGTATCATCCAAATGTAACTCTTTCATGACTTTGTCTGTCTGAACAAACATTGGGTAAAATAACAATAAGGTCAATGTGGCGAAAATTAATATTCCTAAACAATTGACAAAATGCCACAACACTTTGAAACGTTCATCGACCAAGACAATGGCTGAAGCAATGACCGCTGCAATAATTTGCAACAAGACACAAGCAATAAGACCAATCATTAAGGCAATGGTAATGACAAACGGATTTTTAGCTTTTTGTTGAGCTACTGTGTCTTTGACTTTGCTTGCCGTTCGTCGAATGGTACGCATCACTAAAATTCCTGAAGTAGTCACAGAAATGGTATCAATGACGAAGAGAATGGTGACAATGAGGAGACAACAAATATTAACAATGGTATTGGTGGTCTTGTCCACAATTTCGAAACGACCCAAGGTCAAAAAAATTGACACTAGAAGCACGACGGTCCATCCAATGATTAGAAACACTACGATAGAGATATTGGTCAACCAACATATTACTTTGAAGGTCTTTTGAGTAATGGCTCTCATTAATCTTGCTGTCTTCCAACTAGTTAAATCCATGAAAATGTTTTTTGTTAAATGTCAAAAAGTCATATTAAGGTGACCTATGAATAAAAGTACAATACCTACAAAATCATTTGTACGTGATATAAAATTACAAACAAGAACATGAAATTTGAAAACATGAACAAGGTAGATATGCCAATAAGTACATGCAAGCATGACAACAAACTCCAAGTAATCATTTGCCCATTTTCAATGGTCTGGCGAGCGAAGATAAACAATACATCCATTACTAATCGAACGAGCAAATTCATGGACTGAATGGCAACAAAGATAACTGCTAATAGGATGAGAATCTTGGGATTTTTCTTCATCGGCTTTTGCTGAGAATTTTTGGCAGTTTTTAGCGTCCTGTCACTTGCCATCGTCGTTACTCCTTCACTATGACCACCATGACCCAAACAACCACAACAACTCGTCACAATTCCCATCTCTTTATCTTGTTGGAATATCTTGAACAACAACGCCATCAAGCACATATAATACACAGCAAAAGCCACTAAAAACAATACAGAGTTTGCAATCGATAATGCTGAATTGAGGACAGGAGTGACATAATTCAAATTTGTAATATTTACAAGACCATCTTGAGTGATATTAAAGTATATCGATTGAACCTGTGAGTTCTGGTGGTTGTTGTTGAAGAAAAACTGCAACTCCGACATGGATGAAATGTGTGATTGTTTCTGAACTTCGTTAAACCCTGATGATAAAGATGTCCACCAGAGAGATACTATTTGCATGGCTGAGGTTATGAATGGAGATTGTTTTTTTGTGAGGTTTGAAATGATGGTTTTAGCTTGGGACAAAGCCAGAGATGTTATGCAAATACCCGTATGGTGTTCAGAATTGAACTCATCACTTTTAGGAGTGGTTACTTTAAAAGGAACTATTTAAATATTAAATAATATTTATGTGTTAAATTCAATGGTTTGGTTCTGTCATTAAACTCACCAACTCATTCCCTCCTCTCGATTCAAACGTTTCCTTAAAGAATAATTTCAATCGAACCGATGAATCAATCACACACAACAAGGAACTCACACATCCAACCACAGAGGCTGCCAATCCACATTGATAAATGTACACATCGACGGGAGTGATTCTTTCAAACATTCCAAAGAGAAATGTTTGATACAAACAAAGACCCAAAGAAATTCCAGAAACGGAAACGTAGGAAGACAATAATCCAAATTTGGTCGAGTCAGAAAATTTGACATTTGGTGCTACATGCAAAATTTGATAAAATTTCATCAAGAGGCCGAACATGGTTTGAAAACACAAGGCTGCTTGTGCCAATAACAAGATACTTGTCACTATCATGGAAATGAAATATTCATACGCTCCAAATTGAATGGAATCTTGTAAAATACCCATCATGACCACAGCAGCAATGTGAAACAAGGACTCTAGTAAGGCCAATACAAAGGTACATCCATGTACTAAATGCCAAAACGAAGAGAATGTTGTTGTAGAGGTTGTGGATGGATAAGAAGAGCTTGTCATGTTTTTTTTTTTGAAGTCTTATAAATCATTGTTGTTAGCAAGAAGGTATTTGGGGTGTTTATTGCCTGAATGCAACTCACCTAATCGTGCGTTTTGGAATCGAGTTGGAATTGTGAGATTTTTTTTTGGTCAATTCCAGTATGGTTCCTTGTTACAAACGCTGTGAGTGTTTACAAATTTAGAGAGTGGTTTTGAAGTATGGAATTGTCTTTGCCTTTCTCAACACGACCGTTCTGTCATCATTTACAAGGGCAACTCTTTGAAAATTTATTTTCAAGTCCTTGGAATTGCAGTTCTTTCTCACTTGTCATTCACATTGACAACAAAGAGCACTCATTGGGTTTGAGAAGTAACTTAAGGAAATGAGACTACCACTCACACTGGAACTATCATTCTCATCAACTGAGGTTCTTTGAGCAATATATAATTATAATAACAACCCATTGGAATCTCATTCAACTGTTGGATTCGGATCGAGACTCTCAACAAACACAATATTGGAGTTTTAATAAGGTTGCCAATATTAAGGCCAGAGAAACTATATTGGCAACATCGACGCAGGAGGTGAAGAAAGTTATAGCTTCCTCCTCATGTTTAGACAATTTAAAACATTTTGACGTAAGGGACGAGGCATTTAGTGTCATGCACAACCACAGTGGGGCTGAAGATAGGATGGGGATGATTGCTAAAATACTGCTTTATTGCAGCAACTCCAGCAACAATCCCAAAGTTTTTTTAATCCAGTAATTTGTTGCTTGAAACACACGCAAAAGATGGCCACCTATATAACAATTGAATTGCGGCAATGTCGATAACAATGTTGTTGCGTCCAACACGGAATGTTTGAACCATCAATCTTAGAACTACTTATCACTTCGATATTATGTAATACGCTTGATGTTTTGGTTGGGAATACCTCAACGTTAAATAATCCGAAATTTGATTACGATTGGTGACTTGCATGCATTCGAATAATTCACGTGAGTGGATAAATGACATCATCCGAATTTATTTTCTCCCAATCATCAACGGATGTTCGAATTTCCGAACACCAAAAACCACAACAAATTCTAAGGTCCTTAATTTAAAAAAAAATGGCCGTTAAGCTGAGTATTGGTAAACATTTTTTTGATGATTGCCCTTCTATCTGCCAACAATACCGATTCCCCGCTGGTTTACTTGACTCTCCGCGCAGCTCAATCAATAAGACTTCAAAGACCACTTCGAAATACAATTTTGTCATGTCTTTAAATGACTTTGAACGGTTGTTAAAGCCAATGTTTATAGAAAAGGAAAGCCGCGTCTTTGTTGAACGATTTTACGATACAAAAGAAAATGATATCATGAAAGGAAATATTTGGTTCAAGATTGTGCAATCAATCTCTCATAAAAGAGAAACTTTTGTTTCTTTTAAACAAACAAGTCATTTAGAGAGTGGTATTAAATACCAGGAAAAGATTATGAGCGTAGACGAAGCCTTGAAAATCACAGGTGTCATTGAATTAATGAGAGAAGAATGTTATGAGATTGATGTAGAAAGAACAAAATATGTATGCAAGGAAAATGAGAATATTAGACAGAGCAACATTTCAAGATGATAGTTCATTTGTTGTATTCTCTATTATTGAATGTGATAAAAGCGAAGACCATAACATTGAGAATATTTATCCTTGCAAAAGCAAAGTTATTGAACTCATTTCTAGAACTAAACCAGAGTTATATAGACATTTGAAGGATAACGGTGATGTCAAAGATATGGATTATGTATCAATGAGCTTAGCTGAATTTGAAGCAGGACCTGAAGAAGCTGAAAAAAGGAAAAAGCTTGCAGAAGCTGAAAAGCAGAGAATGGAAAGAGAAAAAATCAAGACCTTGATGATGATGACAAATATTCAACTGATCACATCAGAATGGTGTATAGAAGTGTTCTAAAATATGGTCTTTTTACATTCGATGACGATGACGATTGAGAATTTTATTAAACCACCATCATCCGAATGTGTTACACATTGTTGGTGATGATGACCATGTTGAACAGAGTTGTTGCACAAGCGCCTCAACAACTTGATTCAAGGCATGTCCAGAAGTAATTCATTGTTGGCCTTTCATTTGTTTTTAAGTTCTAGCTTGTCATTGTTGAAAATTGGCAACAGATCCAACCAACAACTAGTGACTGAACATGTTTCCAAACATACAAGCATCCTCTCAAGTATCCATATCAACATTTATGGACACATTCGTTTTCGAGGGTGGTTGTTGTCTTTGTTATGAAACAAATATAATTGAAATTTGGCTTGAAAACCACATAACAATGACCAAATCACTACGACAACAGATAACACTATGATACCTATTAACAATTCCATGACATTTTCATGGACAGATTTCCAAATCAATGCTCGAAAATGAAACAAACATTCAACAATTTTAACCACTCCATTCATCAATGAACTTGTGAAATACATGACCAATTCTTTCTCTGCTGTTCATTTCTTTTCATGCAGGATGGACGTTTCATTTGGAAGAGCATTAATTGGAACCCACAATAAAGGACCACACACATGAAACTCTATGAAACACACATCATGATACTGCCACTCCACTTGAAAAACAATCTCTCGTGTAAAATGCAATTCCAAACAATGATGAGTAGAAGGTGAAGGAAATTATTGAATGGCACCAGTGAGGAAAAAGACACCAATTGGTGTCTACAACGAGAGGCGTGGAAGTGGAGAAGGACATTTTTTGTTGATGCTCTAAAGCTTTCAGTTGTTGTGAGACAATTGGAAAATTACTAATCAAATACCGAAAGTTAGTTTCCTTATTTATTCTGCATGCAGTCGACAGAGCTCAACAGTGATGACTGTTTGTTATTGAGATCAAACATTCATCGAATCAGGGACCTCAGTGAAGGTTTGTGAGTCTGTTGTGTTAAAATTCGATGTTTCTTCATAGTGAGCATTGTTTTCCACATGTTCACTATCCGGTTTTTCAAAGAGTTCCTTCATTTTCAAACCCACATCGATTGGGATTAAAAAAACTAACAAACATTGACAACAACACAACACAATCATGAATACTACCAAAGATTCCGAAACAAAAAGGTCGTTCAACAACTTTCCTAAAAGAACACATTCTCCAATCAGTGGAGCCCCTCCAAATAACACAGAAACAATAAGAGACACAAAGAGAAGGATCATTTGAGTGTTATCCGATACGAAACAACCACATTTTGAAAACCAACGTTTGAGCTTTTTCATGATGGCAAGTTGAGAAAGTTGTGGCAATGTGGTGAGAAAGCAAATCACTAGAATGAGTGACATGGAACCAATGGAAAGTATCATGAGAGCTGTGAATGCTTTCGTATGCCAATAGTGAAGGACGAATTGATGTTGCAAAGCAATTCCTGCGATTATATGAATCAAATGAAAGAGGCATCCGAATGTGAGAAGAATTGCACTAAAGATTAGGGTGGAATTTCGAGAAGAATGTGACATTTTTCTTGGTTGGAGTGTTTCAGCTGACTGTTCGTTGTGCAACTTTTAGCAAGATTTGTATTTGGAATGAGAATGGAAAGAGCAGGAGGTGGGTTATGAGACATTTGTGTTTTTATGTAAGGTATCCAAATACCCAAGCTTTGAGAATTCTCAAAGACTACAGTCGACGAGTAATTAGTAACACGCTCTTGTTTCTGGTTCACCAGATGTTGTCCTCTACAGTTTGGAGGATCATGTGGAATCTTTTGAAATCCATTTCCGTTCATGGACTGCGCATGGAATGGAGAATCCACCATCAAAAAAAATGTCTTCTTCGACACTTTCTTCCGCTACTGCTGCTGTTGCTTCGCAACCCACTCGGAAACAAATTCTTGCATTGTATCGTGGACTATTGAAAGGAGGAAAAGCTTTTTCGGATTACAACTATAGAGAATATGTGTTGAGATGTACGCGAGAAGATTTTAGAAAATTTAAATCTGTACAAGATTCCGAAAAGATTAAACGATTGTATGAAAAGGGTGTTAAGAATTTAGGAGTTGTACAAAGGCAATCATTGATCAATCAAATATATTCTAAACATGTGAGCATTATGGATGAGAGAGCTAAAGAGTATAAACAAAACCCAGATTTATTTTCACAACAATATTCTTCAGCACCTTTCGATACAAGTGCTGAACAAGAAGAGGATTAAAGCGTACACTTCAATTATCTTGAGATTTTACAAACTAATTACGCTCGGTGTAATTACTGGCAGAATACAGACTTCAAAGAACAAAACGTTTCATTTCAATTAAATTATTATTATTTTTGGATTTCATGCATCATTATTAATAATAATCCCACTGGCCTGTTGCTCCAGATTTTGGATTGAGACTGAAAGAATCACCTACAACCTCAATTTCAACTTCGCTCAAGTCATCAAATGGAGTCATACCATAAATATCTTTGAGGTTGGTATCAACTTTGTAGTGTGACACCAATCGGTGAATAATTGGAATATTTGTAACTGTTCGTGCTAAAATGTGGAGGATAGATCTTGACTCATTATTCAAAACATGAGCCAATTTTGGCTCTTTTTGAAGTGCAAGTTCAACAGCAAGCTGTTCTTTAAAGACCAGAGGAATATGTAAAAATGTATCACCGAGCTCATTGCGATACAATAAATCATGATTTGGTACGACATCTAGGAAAAGAGCCGAGCATTGGAAGGTTGTTTGAAATACAAAAGCAGCGCTTGGAATAGAAATGTACGAAAAGGAGGGATCAATTTCTTCTTTGACTGTTTTCAAGTGATGTGGAGAAATAACACACTTCACAGGAGAGAATATGAGATTGGTGTCAAGTTTGTCTGCTTTTTTCTTGATAAATCTCAAGATCTTGGAGAATAAGTCAATGTCAGCCTTAATTCTAAGAGAATAAATAAATAAATATCTCAAAATCGAGTCAAAACTCTTTCCAGAGGAATATTTTGCTTGTAAAAAGGTGAGAATGTCTTCCAAGTAATCCTTGGTCATGCCAAACGCTAATTCCTCCATGCTGTTCTCGACTTTCAACCCAGCAATGACAGCCCTACTGAACTCTGTGTCAACACTAAACCAAGTATATGTTCCTGCGATTGGACTAGGAAAGAATCGCCCGTTCTGATAAGTATTAGCCAAATATACAGCGTATTCAAATAATTCGGGCTTTAAAAACGACTTTTGAGTGATACATTCTAAAGGAAAGAGATAATCTCTAAATAATACATCCACAGCATCCTTAACTTTGAGAAGGTAATCAATTCCTTGGTCGTCGTTCTCATGATAGTAATAATTTCCCATCCATCTGGGGAAAAGAGCGCTAAAATCTTGCCTGAATGCTCTAACACTTGATATAATCTCTACAAATGTGTCTGTCGTATAAGTCAAAGCATTGTTAATAAAGAGTGCAATATTTTGGGAATTTCCTCTCGATTCAATTCTTCTTTCTCCAAAAAATACATTCTTATACTTGGTAAATATGTCATAGTCTTCGAGTTCTGGCTCTTCCAATTGCATTAAACTGAAACAAATTGTGTCTATGGTTGGATTTTTCTCAAGTAACTGGTCCAAAAAGGAGGTTGATCCAGTGGAAAGACATTCTTTGTAGCAGCCACATAAATCGATGATGGAAAGGTTGGGTAGTGTTGGTGTTTCGATAATGGTATCTTTTGCGTGTTTAAAGAAGGGTATGTACAAAGAAGACCAACCCACAAGGCTAAGTTTACGTAATCCCTTGCAACATGAAAGGACAATTTTTGTGTCTAAATCACTTCCTTGTCCTAAATAAAGGTGTTGCAGCGTGGTGTTGTGACCGACGAATTCCAATACTTCCTCAACATTGTCAGTGTACTTGGGTGATGTGGTGTGTAGATTGAAAAGACTGCACGTAGCCAACATCTCAAATGGAATGACATCCTCGTAAATGAGATGTGTAGGCTTTAGGGAGAGTTCAGTATCATCCTCTGTTTTCCATGCAAACGCTTTCTTTTCCGATTTTTTAGTTTCTCCTCTTCTGAAAGAAGAAAGGTCTTGGTCCTGGTCCTTGATAACTTGTTTGATGGTCATTTGAATATCAGCATCTGAAATTTCACAAGTAGGTTGGTGATTCGATAGTGTTCCCCAAATACTTTGAACGCTATTCAACACAAGACTGGTATTGTCATCAGTCTCCTCCTCCTTTTTAGTCTCCTCATCCATCGTGGCACTTTCAAAGTTTTCATCGTCATGGTAACTGTCTTTCACTTTAAAACGGTTGGGTACTTTGGCGGAAATTGGTTTTGAGAAGAAGTCTTCATGGTCAGATGCCTGCATATCGTTTTCATTGTTTGGATCTTTGACAGGTCTTGGTTTCAAAAATAAGGCCTCAATTTCAGCTTTGTCTTGATACATTAAAACATCATTCATATCAGTACGACCCTCCATATACAATCTCTGAGCTCTAATAAAAGTAAGGAAGAATATGAAAGACTTTTTCTCTACAGCCGTGGACATGTCAAGAGTTGTTGTGTGTTTCAATAGACAATGTTTCATTCTAATGGCATACTCTTTGTTGATCAGCCTCTTCTTGTGGTTGGCGAAGAAAATGGTGTCATGCTCATACATGCATCCATGAGCTCTCTTCTTTTCAATTTCAGCTGGGTCTAAAGGATTGAATTCATGATAAAACACGGTTCGGGGATCATTGATTTCAACCACTTTTAGATTTCTCGTTAAAGTCTGTTCCATGAGAGCCATTCTCTTTGAATAGGTCGGAATGAAATCAATAATGTCATACTTGAGATCAGAAGGTAAATCTCGTAACAAGATGGAAAGGTTTTCCAAATCATCATCCATCGATGGTGATGATGATGAGCTGCTACTACTCTTCCAAAGTCTTCTCTGATCTTGAACAATCCATAATTTAGTCAAATCGGAAACATGTTCATATTGTTGTTCAATAGGAATCATCATGTCCTGGTGATGAGTGGTACCACCATTCTGATCAAGATTTTGAGTAGCTATGGCAATAGCCTTTTCCATCTGAGTCTTCAAAATGTCTTTTGGTTTCTCTGCATCATCATGATGAAGAGATTTGACTTCTTGTTTCGCTTTTTTGGATCGAGGAACATGATGCTGTGGCGTAACATTCCATACTCCACGATAATGTCTACCGTACGGAGCAGGTCCACCTGTGGATTTTCTTGCAGTTTGCTTGGTTCTTGCCATGCTGATTTAATTGAAAGTCGGTGGAGGCCTGCCAATAAATTATCGCAAATTTTTGTGTAGAAATTCTTTAATTTTTGGGAATGAATTACAACGTTTCAGTTCCTTATGAAAAAGTGACGCACTGTGGTTTAACTCGAGCCAAAATTTACAAGCGAGTTTGTTTCCGTTTTAGATAATACATGTACTACTTCAACATCATGTGACATCTTAATTTTGAAAATATCTAGTGGTAAAACAATGGATAACCAAATAATAACCTTACAATAACGTTGGAACTTGTTTCTTCGAGATGATCTTGGTGTGCTGGACAAGTGTTTGCATTAATGACCTGTGTCAATAATTGTTGCTTTAGAGGTTGCATGGTTTCTGAAAGTGACATGGTCGTGCTTGTCATTTTCAAATAGCTCGTGTTTGTGGTGGGATCAGTGAATAAGTGTTGATAGTACACTCCTCTGTTTCTTCGTCCATTGATATTGAGCAGTGTGGCAATTGGGAAGTTGTGAATGAATACTATGACTGAAAAAAGTGTCTTTCTGATAATTACCAACATATAAAATAGAAATGCAAAGGTAAAATAATACACCGCAACAGTAAAATATAGAAAAATGCAAATTGTGAAAAGTATTGTACCAAGCACGAGCTGCTCATTGCTATAGTCGTCACAATTGTCTAATCGTTTTCTGAGAGGGTTATTCTTTTTTCCTCTAAATAATCTCCAAAGAGAAAGGGTAATCTGTATGAGTTGTGAATAGAGCCTCCTAGTTATTCTGTAGAAAAGTAGAATATTTACAGAGGCTAACATGAAACAGTCAGATACTGCTGCAATAAGCGTGGAAAAGCCTGTCATGCAACAGGCAATAACTACAGTTAGCGTCAAATTTTTAGATAGCAATATAACAGTCTCATTGTCAGCTACGAGAGAATAACATAATTCGAAAAGTGATTTCCACCATGTGATTCCCCCAATAGCCATATTCCCCAATAACAAGTTGAGTTGTCGATTCAGCTTAAATCCTCCAGGATTGCTGTCTCGAATTAGCCACTCAAAATGATTTACTACCATTTTGAAAAATCCTTCGTAAATGATTAGAAATTGATTCTTAGCTTTGCTAAAGGCGTCTGTATAATAAAGCGAATAAATAAAGTACGCAAATAAAAAACCCAAAATAATGTCCACAATTGAATTTAAGGTGATTGGGTCATGAATTCTTGATGAAATGCATCTCCACCATGTACTGCCGATAAGAGATTGATGCTCCTCTTCTAAATAGGAGTGAGTCTTTTCTATCTTTGTATTGTTTGACTCATTATTGATACAATCTAAAAAAGTTGTACAACTCTCACTCATTTCTCCATCCTTGGTATAAGAATTGTATTTCACTCCGTCTTGGTAATATATACAATAAATACCAACGCTATTGGTCCTACAAATATCTATTCCATTTAAAAATAAATTACAAATTTTAAGAGAATGCGTCCTTGTATCAACTCGTAACACAATAAATATTTTCTCCTGTCCATCTTGTAAACAATTGTTTCGTGTTAAATTGCAATAATTTTGAGATTCCGAGTCATTACTATCCATTTCAAATTTAATTTTTCCAACAAGCGTATCTTGTTGTGAAAGCTTTCCATGTTTGAAATCTGATTGCCTAACCACTTTCTTGATCACCACATCCACTGATGTCGTATTTGGTTGTTGTAAAAAATTGTCATGACTTGAAGGATGATCAATGATTACTCCCATCGCTAGAAATGTTTCATCACATGCATTCTTCTCTTTTCCAAGACGATGCCAGTATGAAAGGACTTGCTCGGAAAGCCTTGTCGGGATTAACACCGAGCAACAGCCAGCGTTCATTATGACAATATTTTTTTTGTGCTCTGCAAGTAAAGAGTCCCTTGCAAGAAACCCACATGAATATGCATGACTGCTCCCCTTTCAACAATGGTTGAAAAACTCAATGGTTGCAGACTGAATTTCAGAAGAAATAGCACAAATTGAAAATTGTAAAAAATTGAAAAAAAAATGTTGAATAGAATTGCCACTACCTCCCGCAAAATTAAACTCTCTAGATGTTGTGCTGTTTCATCATCTTCTAAACTTGCCCGTAATGCTACAAGTGTAAATACAATTTGTTCATATCATACAACACAAAGTAGATGTGAAACAAAAGTTGTTCTTCCTCAAAAAGGAGAGGTTGTTCTGCCAGATAAAATCAAGAAAATAGGCGATGAAGTTTTGGCTCTCAATGTTTTGGAAAGTATAATGCTTCAACAATATTTGAGAGTAAGTATTCAATACCATACGTGAAATAGTAGTGATGCGAATTACATCATTTTTCTTTCCGCAATGATGATGATGTACTTCTGTATGATTATTATAACAATACATCATGGACTAACAATGACTACCATTCCATCATTCCAATATTGTTATGGTATTCTTTGTTATGGCAAACCTCATCGGTATCATGCCGTTTTCTTCAATTTTAATATTAACAAACAACAACAACCAATAACCCACAATTCAAAATGATTGAATTCACCAAATGAACCACTTCTTTCTTCCCATATCAACATTAACAACATGAAAATTCTTCAATTGTTTTCATCATTTCTTCTTCATTATTATTGGCTCATCACTTTCATCTTGGCGTCTCAACAACAAAACCTATCATCAATTATTACTCTCGCATATCATCACAATAGAATCAAGCTGGTTTTGATATTGATGTTCCAAACCCTGTTGAAGCCATGCTCAAGGTCGGATTGGGTCTCAATTTCGGCCCATTGGGAGGTGGTATGGCAATGAATCCAGCCATGATGCAAGCTATGGCTTCAGCACAAGCTGCTCCAGCCGCAACCCAAGCAAAGGAGGAACCAAAGGAAGAAGAAAAGAAGAAGGAAAACGTCAAGTCTGTATTCAACGTTAAAATTGAAAAGGTTGACGAAAAGGGTAAAATCTCTGTAATCAAGGAATTGAGAAAGATTGACAAGAACCTTACCCTCAAGGCAGCCAAGGAAATGGTTGAATCTGCACCAGTTGTTATACAAAAGGATGCTCCAAAGGAAGAGGCTGAAGCTCTCAAGAAGACATTGGAAGAAATGGGTGCAACAGTTGTTTTGGAGTAAATTACTGATTTTGGCTAATTGGGACTAAGATAACGATGGAATAAACCCCAAACATTCAAATATATTATCTCATAATCCTTAAACACTTGCTGGCGTGAATGAATAAAAGTGACATGCAATTCCATGTTCTTACCACAGAGCAGATTGAACGATTGAGGAAATGATACAACCAACAAGTATGTAACATGACAAGAAAACTTTTTTGTTGTTTCTACACATAATTATTGAATTTGGAATTCCTTCTTTTTCACTCTGACTTCGTCATCTTCCAATTGATAAATATAATTCACAACATTCGATCCTTGAATATCCATCAATACAAATGTTGGTATCACATTCTCTGTGAGTGGAGAAAAAGCTCCAGTTGCACTTCCTGGGTTTACAAAATACTTTCCTTGATATTCAAATGTTTTATGCTCATGAGTATGTCCAGACACTAAGAGTTGCACGTCCAACTTTCTTTGCCACATGGCCAATGACTCTTTATCATTCCAAGGCACAACTTGATGTCCATGAATGAGACCAATCTTAACTTGTCCAATTTCCACAACCTCAAATTCCTTAGCTGGAGGAACGCCCTTAATCTTTTCATCGAACTCTCCCTTCACAATATGAACATCGGGAGCAATAGTTTTCAAATATTCATAAGTTTCTTTAGAACATAAATTACCAGTGCAGAGAATGTGTTGAATTCTGCCAGGAACGAGTAGGGCTTTAAATTGTTCGGGAAGATCACTGGCCCGATGAGGAATGTGGAGGTCTCCAATGACTAGGACGAGCTGTTGTTGTTGTTGTTGTTGTTAGAATTTTCATTTGTGTTGTCGTGATGATGTCAATGATTGGAAAATAAATTCATCCATTTGGGTTTGTTGTTGAAATAATCATTTGGAAATAATAATCATCGTCAACCGTTGAGTTTGTTGTTGGAATATTCATCATCATCATTTGGAAATAATCAAAATTATATAATTTTTATAAATCCACATCATACGGAATGATCATTGAAAGTTATGATTCATATCGTTATGATTTTATCATCCGAAGGATTCAATATTGACACCAGTGTCCATCGTTTGAGATAATCAAGAAGCAATGTTTATCAAATAATATCGGATCATGAGATTAACATTCACAAGTTTGAAAAGGTCTGAGAGGAACTAAATCTTCTTCAAGTACGTACCACCATGTCAGCGTTCTTGTGTGGAAGATTTTTTGTGTGTAAGAAAAGAATTTGCAACTTTTATCATAACTGTTTATTATTGAAAGAGAGTGAAAGAGGAAATGTCAATCCATAGTAAAATGGTTTAAAGTAATACTATCCAACTGTGACATTTGAATAGTAGAAACTAGAGCCACAAGGTGCTCCAAAGCATTGACCAGGGTGATAATACATTAAATGATAATGATGGGTAGGGATTTGGAAAATGATTTTGAGTGGTAGATGTGTTTAGAAAGTTTGGCATTGCAAAATGTGTACTTAAATTCTTCAAGTCTTACTTCTTTTCAGTCAAGTGACTTCCAAATCTGTTGGTAATTTCACCCTTTTTGATGGCTTTTGGCACTGGCTCTCCCTTGTTTTCAGCCGAGTTCTTTTTCATGGCATAGTCAGCAGAGTCAAACTTTTTACGATCCTTTTTGATTAAATACGAATGTTTTGTGTTCTAAAGTGTCAATCAAATCAGAGGAATTTGATGTTATCCGTGATGATGATAATTGTGTTATTGTGAAACCCAAAGGAAAATTCCAAAGGAGTCATAAATTGTTTGCCATGATGATCGTGTTGTTTTGTAATTCAAATGGCACAGCATGAAATGTGATAATCATCGTATCATCATTTTAAAACAACCATGTTTTTGTGCACATCATGATAAATGAGAGGGTTGTGTAGTAGTGGAATGAACCAAGTGTGGAGAGATATCAAGAGCCAATATGATGATGATAATAAACATTTTAACAACAACAAGAAAGTCTCTCGGGGATACTCACCTTTACACCTGTACCGTGCGTTTCTTTCAGTTTAGCCTCTTGCATCTTTTCTATTTCTCTCTTTTGTTCTTCAGTTAATTCTTCTTCCTCCTCTTCCTCTTCCTCTTCTTCATTCATAACATTTTCAACTGGTTCAGTGTCTTCTTGTTTACTCATTTTGTTGTGGGTTAATGATGATCGTGAGGCTTTCGGTGATGATAGTGTTGCTTTGGAGCAATCTTTTCAAAAATCTTTAAAGGCTTGTGAAGGAAATTTTTTTGATTTCAAATAACGTTTAAAAGCCGTTTGGGTCATGATGATGAGGACACGACATGCTAGACCCCCGAATTAGCAGGAGTGATATTTATGTCTTCCATAAGTTCATTGGAATGCCAACTCGGAGTGTTTCAGCAACAACGATGCATAAAGTTGTTGAGTTTGTATTCGTTCCTTGTTCCAATCAAATTCAAAAATCGAGCTGAAACCTCAACCAACAGTTTGAAAGTGCTTGTTGAGATTAAGGAGAAAAACTTGTGGCTCGAATTAAGATTCTCTCTTCATATTTGCCAGTCAGTGGCTGTTTGAAGACTTTGAACAACAGTCAGAAAACAAGGCTGTTTCAACTAAAAGAGACTTCTCTCCTGCTCCTTCATGGCTGGTAATTCGCATAATGATTCACAAAATAAAGAACACTGTTAATGAAATAATTTAAATTATTATGAATTTTAAACATTCATGTGAAGCAATGCTTTGAAAATTAATCTCCTTCGAATTCAACCATGTGATAAAGTGGATAACCAGCAAGCTTGGATCGACCTCCAAGGTCTGGCAATTCCACAATACACGACAGCTCAACAATAGTTCCTCCGAGTCTTTCAACAAGTTTGGCAGCTGCCAACAAGGTACCACCAGTTGCCAACAAGTCATCAATGATAATCACACGTTGGCCTGGTTTAATAGAATCAGTATGCATCTCAATAGTTGTTGCAGATCTGTATTCCATTTGGTAGGACTCCTTGATGGTCTCTACACCATTACCAACAGGCATCTTTCCTTCCTTTCTCACCATCACAAATCCAGCACCAATACGATAGGCTAACAAAGCTCCGAGAATAAATCCACGAGCTTCAATACCAACGACCAAATCAATTTTGGCATCCTTGTATTGTTCATAAAATAAATCAGCAACAAGAGCTAAACCTTCCTTGTCGGCCAACAAGGTACTAATATCTCTAAATTGAATACCTTTGGCTGGGTAGTCTGGGATGGTTCGGATGAGAGATTTAATTTTCTCTCTGCGAGGGTCTTTGTTGTGTGAAGAACTCATTTTTTTTCGGGATGAGCGTTTTTGAAAACCCATGACCTGGCAGGCGAACAACAAGATGAATTGGATTCTTGTTTCGTTATTATTGTTAAGTTAAAATTTTAAACAACAAAGGAATGCTGACTGTTGTGGGACACAAGCAAGTAACTGTTATTCAATATCATCTTCTAAGACCTTCATCTTTTTCTTATCTCTCAAAGTAATAATAAAATAAATAAGGCCATTCATGACAGTAATGGCCACAATCAATGTTCCAACCAGTAATCCCACCATCAAATACAAGCTCACAGTGGCATTTCTTCCATTGTCTGCATAATACGAATCTTCATATAAATTATATACTCCATACATGCGTTGATTGTAATAGAGAGATCCTGTAAAATTAAATTCAACTTGATCCAAACATGTTCGATTCAATGTAAATGGATTGGGCTCTTCCATGGTAATGAAATTCACTAATAATTGAAGGCCTACAGGTATTAAGGAATTTCGACTGGTAGGGCCAACCACGACACCATGTGGTGAAAATGGAACAATGACCAAATCATACAGACCATTATCGTCAGAATTGGAATTCTCATTTTGAATGGATGCATTTTGTGAAAGAGCTGACCATAAGGGTGTTTGAGGATCCAAATTTCCATTCATCATGAGGAGTGGAATCTTGTTAGGTAGAGAAAAGGACTTTTCGAAATAATCAGAGTCTAATTGATAAGTAGGCCATTCTGTGATTCGAAATAGAGAGGCCATGCGAATCACCTCTCCACCAAATGTGGTGTTAGTACTGTTATATTCTGAAAGCATTTGTTGAATACTGAAATTTGGATTCCACAACTCAGAGTAAGTTATATGAGCTTGCAATACTGGAGATTGTAATGGGACTAATTGAGGAGAAGGAGCTGGTGCGTTCATTACTACATCGTTCACATGAAGCAGAAAAGGGATGTCTAAAAATTCGTCACATCGATCCAATCGATAGATGATAGCAGGAATCAACACTCTTCCATATAAATCTGCTAATAAAATTTGAAAAAGTGTTTTCAATTGCAATTCTGAGAGAGAATCTCGTACAGGACGACATGAACTACCTGTTTCTTGATGATACACATTATTCAATACTCGTCTCACATATAACGTCATGTCATTGTCATGTTCGATTAACTGCTTTTCAAACCTTTCTCGGCAATCATTCGCCACATCTTCATAAGCTTTTGGGTGTGCGAACATTGATGTATCGGACTGTGGTGAAATTTGTTGAGCGAGGGCCATTGCTGTCAAATTTCGAGCACAGAGTTGAAATAATGCATTGCCTACACCATTGAAATTTTCATCCCAAGAGTTTAACACCAATCGCCCAGATTTGATATTTTCAGAAGGTCCAGGTTGATCATTCATTGGAGCTGGTTTTCCAATCACATTCACAATTCCATCCATAATCAATCCAGAAATTAAATTTTGTGCAATATCCTTTTGATTCAATTCGAGATATCGAATAATTCGAGAAATCCATACCGTTCCATAGCTAGCTCCATATATGAATGTTTTTTGATTTTGTGGGAGATTAATGGCCTCGATTAATTTCACAACATCGATAGCAGCAGCCTTTGAAGAAAAGTGTTGCGCCCTATCGTCGTTCCATTCAGCAACAAATGCTTGAGCACATCCTGGTTTAGTCCATTCTTTCTGAGAAATTGTAATTCCTTCGTCGCTTCCCAAAGTCTCTGCCTGAGTTAAGGTACAAGTGACACGAGTACTGCGGCCAGCTCCTCGATGATCAGTAGTGTATATGTCGAATGTATCTCCCAATAATTTAGACAAGAGATCCATGATCAAGTCGAAAATATTGCTGGCGAGACCAGGACCACCAGATAGCAACCACAGAGCTCGAGGAGCATTTTGTGTTTTGGAACCTCGTATTCTCTTGACGAACAGTTTAACATGTGCATTGCTAGTGTTGGAGGAGTGGTCGAGAGGAACCTCAAATTGTGAACATTCGGCTTTGGTGAGGTAGGTTTGATTTTTTTGAGAGTCTTTTCCGCATTAGTATGAAATTCCAAATTTGAAATTATTGGTCGACCATCATCGTTCAATGAATACGTAATGTGAGGAGCAAAAAACGAGATATCAAAGCCGTCCATAATAGTGTTCACATGTGTCATTTCAATAAATATTAATAATTGATATATTTCGAGTTCAATAATTTCATTGATTGAAACCAAATTTTTAGAATATTTCGGAACATGTTTGTGAATAATATTGTTCAATTAACGCTGAAACCACATACTCAGGTCATTAATAGCATCCACAATTGGAAAATACATCACTTGTTCCTTTGAGAGTGATGACCTCGGAACGAATTGCGTATTTTCTGGAATTTGAAAATCATAATAATGATCACAAGAACTCCACTGCAATGGTTGTTGCCCGCTCACTACTTCAACGACAAAAGCAAAGCAAAGAATGGCAACAAAAATTGCCAATCGTTTCCCTATCCTCAATGACCACATTTTTTGAGTTAAATTTTATGAAGCCACAACATTTTGAAGAATGAATAACGGCATGTATTTTCTAGATTATATTATGTATTTATTCACTTTTTCATCTTTCTTGATTTTGTAATTTTCGAGGGCGACAATGAAGTAGCTCTCTTTTCCAAAGTATTTTTCGATGATCGTTTCACTGAGACTTGCATTCCAGTTAAATTGGAAACGTGATAATCCACATTATTTCTTCTTCGGGTTCCACTCACAACATTGCCTGGATCAATATCAAAATTTGGTAATCGTTTGGTAATATCAATAGGTTTGGATCGGACCCATTCAGTCTTTGTTGGAATTTTATCAGTGGATGATGAGGAATCGTTTGGTGATGTTCTTGAGACCATTGTTATTGTCGTTATTATTAGTAATTTGTTTGTTGTTTTAAATTGAATTACGAGATGTGCCGGCTTGGGCATTTATTGAGCTTGATGTCATCCATTTTTTGCTGGAATCACCTTTGTGATGGAAATTCACAAAATACTGGAAACAAATTCAAAAATAAATTCATGATGAAAATGTGAGAATTTGAAAATCAACAACAAAACAAATATTGAAAACATCTGAACAATCAAACAACACAACAACAATGGTCTGCACAAGAAGCAATAAGGGATATTCCAATTACTCTTCTGAAATTTCAATGGACAATATCATCGGAGGAACAAGAC
The DNA here is from genome assembly GCF_003324165.1 of Naegleria lovaniensis. Taxonomy (NCBI): domain Eukaryota; phylum Heterolobosea; class Eutetramitea; order Acrasida; family Naegleriidae; genus Naegleria; species Naegleria lovaniensis. The sequence goes on from NW_025407843.1 coordinate 522,478, forward strand.
AACGAAAACAATTCAATTATAAAGTCATGAATCAATATGGAGATGATCATGATGAATCAGAAGTGATTAATTATTTCTCTTCTCGACCCTCTCACAATACTTGGGAAATGAGAAATAAGACTTTCAGAAAGTAATTGTTCATTATTCAAACCTAATACCTAGGCGGACGAGATCTAATGTCTTTTCTTTGATCGTTCAAGTTCTGACGAATGCTGCACACTCAATTCACATCAATATCTATCAAATTAATTTTGCTGAACCACATTTAAATGGCTAAAAGTGTTCATGCCATCCCGACAATAAATACAACACGCCTCTTCTTCACTTGTTTCTTCAACCAATTCTTCTGTTAAAGAACACAACAAAGGCTTCTGCTTTTGTCACTCACAGTTCATACAGTCAAAGACTGTAGCGGGAGTGTCGCCATATTCCTGGCAGGCTTCCCGTCCATATTAATTAAGAGAAATACTAATGCATTTTGGGTTGCCCCGTAAGAACTAGCTTGTGATTGGATCTTTGTATTTGAAACTTTCATGCTTGTTAAAATTTAATCGTCCTAATAAAATTTTTATTATTTAAAAAATGTCCTCGATTGATGTGGTGGGTTGCCAGCTAGGAATTGCAACCAATGCGTTGATACGAATTGCTATTTTTCCTATTGGTAAAATCAATGCCAGCACGTTTAAAAAGTTTGTGTCCATGATACAGGCATGTGATTCAAAACCGATAAAGAGTCTGACTCGATTCCGAGATGATAATTTAAAGAGTCCGTTCCAAAAACAAGATTGGGCTAGATCGGTGCTCAAATTTCAGTTTGTAGAGGAAACTAGTATCAATACTGGATATTCTGATTTTCATCAATATCGGAACGTTCATGGAGTCATCGGTATCATGAGTTGCTTGAGTGAAGAATCAGTGGCAAGCGGTTTTACAAAATACAAAAAACAAAAGTTACAAGTATACGGAAAGAATATTGTTGGAAGATGTTTTGCAGTTGAACAAGATCCAGAAACAACAGCACCCGAGGACGAAGAATTGGTTGTTATTCCAAATCAAGATGAAAGTCATGTAGGATTTCACATTGATTATCTCTTTTCTGATCTTGCACGACAAGTTTTGATTAGATTTGAGAAAATTGTTTCAAATCCAGCAGCGTACTTTAATGAATTGTCAACTTCGTTTCTCATGTCTTCTCCCACAGGCATGTTCCCATCATCATCAGCTCTCAATACTAAAAAGATGACTCCTTCGAAATCAAGAAATGATTTGGCAACTTTTCCACAACCTTCCTCTACTCAGCCTACCGTTCCTCCAAGTAGTACAACCCCACAGAGCGACGAAAAGAACTTACAAAACATGAAACTTTTTGCCGACTGTGCATTGCTGATATCTGACTATGAAGATGCATTGTCAACCTATACTGAAATATCCAACATTTGCAAGCAACAACTGGCAAACTCTTATGGAGCTGCTGGGTCGATGAATTATGCGTTATATCTAGCGGGTAGCTCTGAAGGTATTGCCACTGTAACATTTGTAAAAAATAAGGTAGCAATTAAGGAAGTTGACAGCACCATTATTCAACAAATCTATGACTTGATGCATGAAGCACTTGATTTCTACGACAAATCAAAGAAAAAGGATCTTCTCGTAGAGTGCTACATCAAAACTGCTGTATTCATTTCAACCTACTGTGACAAAAAGAAGAGAAAAGAGGCTTTAGATTGCCTTTCCAAAGCTGTCCAAACAGCTGTCACGCTCACAACTCAAGAAAGGGTAAGTATTGGTTCTCATTGGGTTATGATCAATGTTTTTGTAACCATCACATGTAACTAGATTGTGGTCTCTGGATTTGCTGCAAAAATTTGCAAGCAAATGAAATCCAAGAGAAAATTTGGATTTTTCCTTCGCCATGTAGCTCAATTACATCACGATTTGTGTAATCAAGGGGTGTCTATACGATTGGGGGCTCAGTTTTTAGACGCATATAATCTACCTTTGGAGTTGACCCCAAATATCGGTAAGTTTATTGCAAACAACAATGATTCATGTTTTAAATTCTAACAACAACAATTGTATGAACAATTATACAGAATGGAAAGTAAAAAAGAACTACAAACTGAAAGGTTGGAACACTATTCAAATGGATATTATTAAAAGCATGATAGATTTTGCACAGTCTATGAGCCCTCCTGACTACTCGACTGAAATTCAATACCGGCTCTACCTTCTTTCAGAGTATTATCCAATAATGCCCAAATTACTTCAGGAGGAACATTTGAAACGTGTGTTGGCTATTTCACACCAAATTCCAAAGAATATTAATGTACTATTGAAACCATTACCTATTATCAAAATGGTAGCCCCCATGAAATTATCTTCACATTTAGAACCAAAAGTATTAGAGGTCAAGCAAAACAGACCTCAATTATTTATTTATTCTCCTTTCGATAAGAAAGATGAGACTAGAGTACAGTTGAATTGGGTCAAGAATGAGACAGCACAAATTCTTGTAGAGTTTATGAATCCTTTCAGGTTTGATTTACGGTTGAAAAACGTATTGGTCCGATTTAAACCAGAAATTGAACCTATTGGAGGTTTAGATAATTCAGAACCAATATGTGACGTGTTTGTTCACTCATGTCTTGTCTTGAGCGGTATGACTCACAAAGTAGTAATTGCCACCAAACCAAGGCACGTTGGAAGAATACTTTTGGACGCTGTAGGAATAGAATTCGAAGATGGAAGATTTAAATCTCCAATCTATATACCAGTTACGTTGCAACATCTTGTCAATGAGAAGAAAGAAAAGAGATCTTATGAAATCGATGTGATTGAGACAGTTCCATTATTGAATGTCACTCTTTCGACACCACAATTATCTCTTGTAGAGGGTGAAACAACGACACTCTTTGCCAAGTTACACAATACCGGAAATTGTGAAATTACGTTCCTTGAAATTACATTCATTAATCAAACCTCTAATTCTGTTTCTATTAAGGATGAAATAGTGAAGAAATATTTACCTCTACTTCCTGATGGAGATGTTGTAACAATACCAATCGAGGTTGTTGGATATTGGAAAGGATCCAGTGATATTGGTATTATCAACATCCATATTAAATATGGAATTGAAAGCGATCAATATGAGAAGGCGTACTACAGAGAAATTGATCTATCTATCAAAACAACTGTATTACGAGCTCTAGTCGTTGAGGATTGCATCACTGTGAATGAAACCTTCAACAAGAAAATTGTTGCCAAAATTCATAATTATTCCAACTCCTCATTCATGCTTCTCTCAAGTTTGACACAATATTTGAAGGACGAACAATTTGATACTGGAATTCCTTTTGGAGCCCAATCTACCAAGATGATTCTAGTAGATCCCTCCATCTTGCACAATATTAATTTTGAACAGCTCAATATTCCATACACTGCTGACATTAATCAGTACAAAGGAATTATTGCTCAAGCGATGAGATGGAAATCTGTAAGTAAGAGAAATTGATTTTTCGTGTGAATGAGTTTCACACTGACCTTTATGATACATTAATGATCACAACACATTATCGTGAATAGTACGTGAATACACAAGGTGTGGTTGGATGTAAGGAAAATGATGAAGTCAAACAATCTTCAAAAGACAAAACTCAAATGAGAAAGCAAACCACTGAAACATCTATACCGTCAACCATGAACGATCTTATCAACGTGAAACAGGAATTGACAGCAATTGTAAATAATCAACATACTATTTCTCACAAGGAGCTTGCCATCGATCAACAACCTGTGCAAGCAGCAATTGCGGAAGAAATTGAATTTACTGTCTCCATTTCTTTGAGTTCTACAAATCCAAATCAAGAGGCCTTTAACAAGATTGCAAGTTTGATATTTAACATTTATCAAGATGCTGAAAATGGTTCAAGAATTGTTGCTACCAATAGACAGTATTGTTATTCTGGAAACTTGAATTCTTGTATCGAATTGGTTCACTCGAACGTGGTTAGGGTCACTTTGAAAGTTTTCTTTTTGGAAAGAGGTACCTTCAAGGTGTCAGTGGCATGTTGTGACGAGCAAACTGAAGAGGTGGTGCTCTTGACTTCCCCTCTGGATGTAATTATTGAAGTTGGAAATGGACTTATTGAACGAGATGTGGATTAAAAGTAAAATATATTGCATAAAAATCTAAAGTAGTTTGAAAGAAGATCAAAACTATTTATGAATTTTGTAAATCTCCTCAGTCAAGAAGCTCCAACAACATTGTCACAAACAACTGACTTTCAACTCAACGCATTGATCAGAAGCATTCGATTGCCACGTGCAGTTGGAGCTCCTTCCTGAGAAAGATCACAAAGTTAATGATAGTTGCCGTCTCTCAATGGGTTGGATTGTTTACGCCATTCGTAACCTTATTTCCCTTTGCACTATATGCTCGAGGATCAAAATTAAATACTTGTTGGGATAGCTGTAGGTCAGTAATGAGATCTGGATGTGTTTGTTGAATCTCCATCAAATACTTGTCCGAAACATTATTTCCATTAATGTACAACTTTTTGAGATTTCGAAGAGGAGCTTTCTTGAGACATGGACACTGAGGATTGTGGATGCTATTGCTACAAATATTCAACTCTTTAAGACTTGGGAAGGTGTTTCGTGACAAGAAACAAGTTCCCTTAACTCCAATAGCATTGTAATGCAAATCAAGAATTTGAAGATCTGGAAAAGTGCTCTCTGATAAATACTTGCATCCAAGTTGTGAAATTCTATTCAAGCCCAATCGTAATACTTTCAGTTTGGAAAAGTTCTTATTCGAGAAGTATTCACAACCTTCGTTGCAGATATTATTCTTGGTCAAGTTGAGTTCTGTTAAACTATTGCGAAGGGCAACGCTTTCAGAGAGAGCAGCGACTCCAGTTGCCCCCAGCGAAGCATCTGTTGCCTGAAGAGAGGTGAGTTGTTTCATGGTTCCTAAATGAACAACTCCTTCGTGAGTGATGGGATTGAATGAAATGTCGAGCCATGTGATGCTATCGAGTCGTTTCAAGTGTTGACAACCTATTGCTGTAATTTCGTTGGATGATACATCTAATTTGGTTAATTTGGAAAGTTTTGGTTGACTTTCACCTGGGCTTATGTTGTAAAGTACGCTCAAATATTCACAACCCTTGTCACCAATGCCACAACCAGAAAGCTTCAATTCGTTCAACTCGGTCAATTCTGAAAGAAATTTACAGGCCAATCCATCAAGTAAGTTGTAAGATAAATCCAAGAATTTCAATTGTTTCCATCGCGAAATAAATTCACAACCCGTATGGGATATGGAATTCATGGACATGTCAACATACTCAATGGATGGAATGTTTCCATTACATAGATATTCACACATGATGTCATCTACTCCATTACTTGGCATGCAAATTTCCTTCAAATGAGGTTTGGAAATAAGAGTCAATGCTTGAGCTTCTTCGTGCCCAATTTTACAACTTGCTTGTAATTCTAATTTTCGAAGATTGGGATGACTCAAAAATATCGTTCTTGCAGCATTTCTTAATCTGGGGCATCGAATTTTTGAAACGTCATACTTGATCAATGTAATTTCTGTCAAATTGAGAAAATATGGATTCAGTTTTTCCAAAAAACCTTGAAAATACTTTGGATTGAGCATGCATGCTGTCAATGATGTCGGCACGTGTTTGATCATGTCATTCCAATTTTTACAAACAGTTCTCAATGCCCAAAGCTCTTCCCAAGACAGAAAAACAAAAATATGAAAAATCCAATTGTCTTCGGCAATTTCATATTGCACCAAGGTATTTTCCAATTTCATCTTTTTTGATTGTTGTTCCATATATTCGTCATTGTCATGTTCAAATATTTCATAGTCTTTATCTGTTATGATCAATGAATAATCACATTGATCTAAATCACACGGATCAGCGAGGCCATACTTTTCATCCTCAAACTGATCATAATCTCTCTTTCGTTTATAACTTGATTCCGTGTCTTCAAAATAAGTGGGCCAATTTAAGGACGAAGCCGACATTGGCTCTGCATGATCATCGATCGAGGATTGAATCATCACCTCCATTTCCTGTCCTCCTACCATTGTTTGTGGTCGTGCCAATCCTATTGATTCCTCACACGTTCCGTCCGAAGCAGAAATAGTTGAGGCTGTTGTTGTTGCTGTTCGGACCAATAGTTGATGGGAAGTGCGGAGGAGGGTTTGAGAAAGCTTCTTCGGAGAGATATTAATAGATGGCAGAGAGTGATGATGCATTTTTTTAAAAAATACTTGGGAAGTCTCGGTTGGGAAGTGTTATTTTAAGAATTTGAAAATGATGACTTGGGAATACTCAAGTGTGTTGGGTGATTTCACTCACTGCAGGTTACTTGGACGTCCAGGTTCTTCAAAATTTCACGTGTGTTGGAAAGGTTGGAATTCCTTTTTGGATTATTATTGTAAAAGGGTGTTGGTGGAAGTTAAATGTTTTTTTGTTTCAAATGAAATGGAGAGAACAAGAGCTGTGTGCTTTCGAATCGAGAAAAGGCAATTCGAACTGGATGTTTGTTTTCAAAAACACGTTTTTTTGAAGCAGGTTACGTTGTTCTAGTTGAACGTGATTGTGAATTCATGTTACAGTGGGAACGTGAATTCCGTTAGACGTTTCGTCCATACAAAGAATTTTGTAACAACACTTTTGCGAGAAGTATTCCCAAGTCGTTTTATGTAAAAAAGGAAATTATCACTCCAACGTTGCGGTTTTAAAACTGTAAAAACGTGAAAATTTTAACAACCTTATAAATGTATGCAACACTTGGAGAAAGGAGACATGGTGACATGGCATTGGGTTTTTTCCTTTGCTTCTCGATCGTTCGCATTGACTTGACGATGAAATCATGAAATTTTTACAACAAAGAAACACAGACAATGCTTCTGAATGCCCTTCTGCGCTAAATACTTTTAATCATCAGAAATTTTTACTTGGGTATTCACTGGTCAAGACAATCGAAACAATTGCTAGGGTTTTAAGAAATTCTGTTTTTCAACTTCAGTAAATCACCTGAGCTTGAATCTCAATCTTTTCTCCGGACTTCTTATTGCTGTGTGGACTCACTCGGGCGCGACACGTGTTCTTGAGGTTTGGAAATTTGTTAAAAACTTTGAAATTTATTTGTGAAACGGAAAAAATTCAAACACACATTCTCATTCCGATCTTTTCATCATCTTTTCATTCCGATAAATTCTTTGTTTCACCCAACCACCCACGACCAATTATTAGTATCATCATCTTTATTGAACTATATAATGAAAACAATTTCAACAACGACCATTGATGATGAAAAAACTGAAAATTCATACTCGTCATCAACACGGAAGAAGAAAAAAGGCTTATTCCGAATCCTATCTTCATGGCTTACTTGGATTTATGAATGTATCATTACACTCATTGTAAGAATATTCCGATTGGATCCAAAAACCAACCGACTTTTGCCCAAACATATTGCTTTCATCATGGATGGAAATAGACGATGGGCCCGAGAGAAGAATATTCCTATAAAAGAAGGTCATCGGTCCGGATACAAGAAACTGAAACAGTGTTTGAATTGGTGTGAAATGTTGGGAGTCAAGACGGTCACAGTATATGCATTTTCAATTGATAATTTTAAACGAGATAAACATGAAGTAGATAATATTATGGATTTAATGGATCGGAGGTTTAAAGACATGGTCACAAAAAAGAAATCATTTATTCATAGGTATCGAGTAATTTTGAGAGTATTGGGAGATTTTAAATTATTTCCAAAATATGTACAGGAGAGTGCTCAGAAAGCGATTGATTATTCCAATCAAGTGAATAGCAAATATGGAGATGATGCATTGATTTTAAATTTATGTTGTCCATACACTTCAACATTTGAAATTGAGAATGCAATGACAAAATATATTACAGAAAAATTAACATGCTCAAACCATGTGAAACATCAGCAGCAACAGGAACAACAATTAGAGTCATGCTTCTCTGAATCCGTGTCAACGCCACTACAATCATCAACCATGAATACTACACAATGTCATTGTGACAATGCAGCTACTCAGGACTCTAAGGAAACCTCTTCTCATCACATCCAATCGGATATCCAATTACTAGACACGTATTTCTTAACGAAAAGTGAACCAGATATTGTCATTCGTACCAGTGGAGAGATGAGATTATCAGATTTTCTGACTTGGCAATCCGAGCGGTCCATGATTTACATTTCAAGTCTTTATTGGCCTGAATTTTCATTTTGGCAATTAGTTTCTGTCATTTTCCAATACCAGCAATATAGATTTCAGAAAGGTTAGAGAAGTTTCAGTTTTAAATGATGTATCGCGACTTCCTTGAGCAAAGGATATGCTCACGCGTAATACTTTTCGAGTCATCATTCAATTTTGATTTTGCGGCAATAGAATGTCATGCAAGAGGCACTCCATAGAGCGTCCTATTAGAGATTCTTCATTCTTATCAAATACACAAACTTAATTTAATTATTATTATGATTATTGACTGTCGGTACGGGGTGATTTGTTTTGCTCTTGATCCATAAATCTTCGGAAGGTGTCATCCAAGATCATGGCTTTCACTAAGGTCTCCAAACGATCAAATAAACCGAGTTGACCATAACCTGAAACAATCTTCTTGGATTCTGCATGAAGAATCTTTTGAGAAATATTAAGTGGTTGCGGCGAGTCTGGCAATAAATACTTGAGAATGATATCTTGTTGCAATTTGGCTCTCTCTGTAGATTTCGAAAGTGACTTGTAATATTCAACATCTTCCAAGAAGAGGAAGTTTTCAGAACTTCTTTCCTGAATGGTAAATTCCTTAAATCTTGCTCGTAACTCTTCATCGGCCATGACTTGATCAAATTGTTGAATTTTTTGAATTTCCTCGAGTTGTTCCTGTTGTCGTGACAACATGGTTTGCAATTCCACTTGCTCCTTCATATTCTTCATGACCATAATGTACGTAAAACCAATCACACCTTCTCGTAATGTCATTTTCGTTTTTTTCACAGTCAAACTCACTGGATATTTAGCTCCCAAAGTTGTTGTAAATTCAGTTTGAAATGGTTCCTGTGTGAGGGAGAGAGATTCCAATTTTTCCAATGCTTGTTGTAATTCTCCAAAATCGGTCATGAATTCATTGACATAAATCCCTCCATGGGTGGATTCTCTCTTAAATTTTCGATTGAGAGCCTTCTCAAAGGAAGCATTCAAATTGATGACTTTTCCAGTCGTGCATTCAATATTGACCACAAAATCTTGAATGCTATTCATGATACATCGATTTTGTTCTTCCTCGAGTGCTGTTCTTTCCAACAATGTTTGCATCAATTCATAATCTTTGAGTTGAGTGGCATGTGACGTTTCAAGTGCCTCTAACATGCGATTAATATCTTTTGAGAGTTTTCCTAATTCGTCTTTTCCTAGATGCGGAATTCTTCGACTTGTATCATTGTCTCGTGTGACAATATTTACAAAATTTCCAATTTTTAACACTCGTTGTAAAACAACCAATTCCACAAATACAAGTACCACAACGGTCATGACCACCACGAGTGCTAAAATAGTAATGGTTGTATACGCAAAAGAATTCCATCCTAATTGATACAAATCTCTTTGAAAATCTGTTCGAATAATCATGGAATACTGTCCCTTATAATCCTTAAAGAGTTTATACGATGAAAGATGTGTGGCCGTAACATCATCCTTGTAACATAATCGTTGACTCGATGTTTGTATGGGATGTGCTGATATTTGAAAGGGATCATCCAATGTCCATGAATCAGAGATGGAAATGTTGGAATAGGATTTTGTGGAGAGGTATTCATTCAATAATTGTGAATTTGTTGTAGTAGTAGACCAAGTAGTAGAAGTAGTTCCACTTTTCACATTGAAATAGGACATTAATTCACTCACATCTTTGGAATTGGTCAAATCGAAAATGGTAGTGCAGAGTTGAGTGCGTTGAGCAATTTCATTCACAACAGTGTGAGTTAAATATCGAGCGAATATTAAAAGTCCATTCGTTTCCGAGTTATCAGTGGGTTGAATGGGTTGAGCAGTGATCATCAATGCATTCGAATGATTGTCGAACGTGTTCGAATTTACAATCAAACCACTTTGTTCAAATAATGATTGAATGGTGACATTTGGCACAAAAAACGAGCTAATTCTCGTTTCTGGAATATCCACCCCTTTGAAAAAGAAGGAATGATCCAAATGAATCAATTCTTCAGGAAATGCTGTCAATGTATATCCAGAATAACACAATGTTCCTCTAAAGAAAGTTCCATTCTTGAAATACATCATGACATAATTCAAATTAATCTTATTCATATAATCACACGAAAAGTAAGTATTCAATAAATCATCCGCTGAAGCAGTGGTTTGTGATTTCACACTCTCATACACATCGTCCCATGCTGCATATTCATACAATTTTCCAAGAATGATTTTATAATCGTCACGGAGAGCTTTTGAGGTTTTTCGAACCGCATCAATGGCACTCAATTTCTCAACATTACTAAATGAAAATTCAAACGAGAGTGAGAGACCCAATGCACACAATGCTACAATAATGGCTGAGGTAATGAAGAGTGCCATCATGGTACGTATTCGCAAACTCAAGTTGAAACAGAAATTGGAAATGAAAAAAATTTTCGACGAACTTGCACCATTGTTCTTTGGGTGTCTGGAATAATTCGGTCCAACAACGACGTCGTCTTGATCATCCTCTCCCGAAGATTGAAAATGGAAGAGTTTTCTCTCTAATTTCTGAGGAAAGGAAAGCACACGATTTGGAGCGGTAGTAGTGGTCGTGTTGGAGTGTAGGAGAAGAAGTGGTGTGGGACTTCCAGGAGTTGTAAAGCCTCCACCACCACCCTGATGATTGGACATGTTGGGACTATTCGTTGGACTTGTTGGATTGCTCATTTCCGAAATACCATTTGGTACAGGATTATTGTTGCTGGAAATGTAACCATTCTGTATCAATTGTTGATGTTGTTTGGCAGCATTGCGATACAAGGCTTGTTCTTTGAGACTCATCTTGGAAAATTCAGAGGGTTCAAAGAGAGGCGATGATTGAGGTGGAACAACGGCACTTAGACTGTACTTGTGGTTGGCTCTTGGAGAAGAGGAGGATTCTATGGTTGCATGTTGCTGCTGATTCGATGAGGAGGACATGAAGAAGGATCCGTTCAGAGATTGATTCAATGGACGTTTACTGCTAGGAGATGAAGGAGGAGAACGAGGAATGGAGATGGTAGGTGGTGTGTGTTGATCCTGCAGCATCAGATCAATATCTTTGGTGGTTGTTATCATCGATGAAGGATGATTGGAATGAAGAAATGTTCCACTCACAGGTGATTTGCTCAACGACATCTTTGTGCTGGGTGGGTGGCTGCTATCTTTGTGGACACGAACGAAGGAGAAGAACACCAAGTCACGATGATGATAGTGCAGTACAAAGAGAAACGTTGTTGTGGTTTTTTGATTGCTAATAACAAAATTTGAGAGAGATTTTGCTGGCATATCGCGGTTATTATTTAAATTGGAAGCTGGTGTGTACTTGACAGATTTGACGGGAAAGGAGATGATTTCCTAGAAGCGTTTTTGTTGTAAGGTATCTTGCCTACAACGATTATTTCATGCTTGGCTTCTCTCCCGAACATGGAGATTATCAACTTTTTAACCCAAGAGTCAACTCTCTGTAAATATCAAGTTTTCAGAATGAATCAATTAAACATTGAGAGACAACAGTTATAGTTGTAAATGAATCGAAAAGAGACTAGCTCCGATGTCTCTCACTTGAGCAAGCTGTAAAACCAATGATGACGATGATGAGGTCCATAAGCCATTCATCTACTTTCCAAATGATGATAGAGCTGGGATTTAATGTGACTCCAGCTGGGTCTTTGTTTTGGATCCCAGCAACCCAAACAATTTTCGTTTGAAGACAAATTTTGTTACAACAAAAAAACATCATCACGACCACATTGTCCAAACAACCCATTGTGTGTTGATCATTTCTGTGCCCTTTAATATTGTGTTCATCCAAAAGCACCATCATCACCGGTTTTGATCCTCTCTACCACCAACAGCAACCGACATTGCTCTTTTTATTCAGTATCAGTTCGGATCATTCCTACTGATTGTCGTTTCGGCACCCATCTTCACCGTCTTCACCCTATCGGCAACACACATCAAATTTGTTGGCAACAACAAGAACAACACCACCCGACACAACCACCCAAATTTTCTCATCACCAAACGAATGAACACACCTCCCAATCCTTTTCAGAAGAGTGCTCCGGTGAACAATCCAGGTTCTATGGTTTCACCCAGACTCTCTCCGCACCAAAACTCAAGCCGCTCGCAGAATGTTATACTCCAACCTCAGCCAGTGTCGTTTACGAGTGCGATTATGACAACCATTCCTCTCGATGTGCAAGATGAATGGGATAAATCTTTACATCAAAATTTCTCAATTTTGTGTGAAGACATTCAAATGATGAGCATTCGAAAAGAGGAAAATATTATAATAAGTAGAATCCAAGAGAAGAATTATCCACCCAATAGCAGAGTACCAGCATTTGGATTGTTTTATGCTGCTCTTACAAGCGAAGATCCTACACAATTAATGATATTTACCAAAATATTTAACCACATTGTCAACGATTTTAAGGGAATAACCGAAGAATTGAAAAAGTTTGTGGAAACAAAATTTTCAAAGCTTCAGGAACCTGCAGCAGAAAAACTTGGAACTTTTTTGGCCGAGTCTATCAAATTCAGTGATCAATTTGAAGCACCTTTTATTGCACTCATCAAAAATATGAAAACATGTGACTTTGGTAAGAAAAATATGGTTCTCGTGGAACAAATTCTTGACATATGTTTTCAAAATAAGGAGTGGATTTACTCAAACCCTAAAGTTCTAGTTCGAGTACTGTACAGTTTTTTACGAATGATTGAGGACATCAAAATTCTCAACATGGATCGACAAGGTTTAGATATGTTAATGAAAAAGCAATTGCAGCTTGTAGAGGATATCATTAGAGACAATATTTCGAAAGACGCCATCCAATCTATGGGAAGAGATTTAGTTAGAGTTCTTTACAATATTGTAAAGAAGTACAAGATTAGTGATACGTTAGAGAAGTTAGTATTTCAACAAGAAGTTGTTTATTTCCAGAAGATTCTTGGTACTCCCTCTTCCTCTCGTATTTTAGATTCCAGAATTAACCATGACATGTTCACACAAATATCATTCTTAATCAGTAATGTCAAGATGGGAAATCAACGAAGATATCAAACATGGTTTGCTCAAAAATTCTTTACAACACCAGAAAGTGAGGCTGTCATACCTGACCTGATTCGTTATATTAATTGTGTATATCATCCACCACACGAAACAAACCCAAGATGGGCAATATTGGGCTGGCTGTTTAAATCGATCAAGAATCCACAAATTCTTGAGAACGCAAAGCTTAGTATCGTGTACGATATGCTCTTTACCATTTCTTCTGAAACGAACGAAGATTTGTTGCGAAACAGTATTGTTCCTGTCGTGTTTTTAATGACAAACAGTATTGGAAAATATACTGACGTCACCAATGCAATTTTGGACTTTATTTTTAATTTTGTAGAAAGACAAGAGCCATACTTGAACGTTTCGAGACAGCATGTAATTAATTCTCTCCAAACATGTACACAGAAACTCATGGATGTTGGAAATAATGCCATTAATGTTGTCCATGAAAAGATTGACAATGAAAGGAAAGAAAAGGTGAAAAGATACCTTTTACCACAAAAAGATGCTAGTACTGTACAGACTTCGTCAGTTCCTCCCATTTCTGTCACACCTCTCACTATTCCAGATGCTGCATCAACTAACTCAAGCACGAACAAATCTCCAACACTCTCCCCTTCTAAAGGTCCTATCTCAACATCTCCTAAAGGCAGCACAGTTCCTCCATCAATTCCATCACCTACAACTGGTCCAACATCTGGATTCAATGCAGGAGAACCAAAGTCGACTTCTTCGCTTGCAGTTTCTGTTAAATCTCCAAATCGTCCTCTTGGAGCATCCACAACTAAGTCTCCTACGTCACCATCTAGGCCATTACCTTTCTCTGCTCCAACCTCAAAAGATTCTGACATGAAAAATATTAGAGACATAATTGAAGAAAATCTAAAGAACGCTCTCAACAAATCCAAAGCTCTCGATCAATTCGAACCTGCTTTAACAAATTTAACGACTCAAGTCAGTGAATACTTTGAATTGTTGCACACCTCTACTCCTGATGCAAAAGAGGTTGAAGACAGTAGAAATGTATGCAAACAAACCATTTCCGATCTTATTGACGCTTTTTCCAACGCAGTATTGGCCCAACCTAGTGATACGAATGGTTTTGCTAGTTTTTTGATCAAAATTCTGAGCTTTGAATTTCAACCATACACCTCACAAACTATTGCTAACCAAACAAATCAGCATGCTTCTCTCATTGTTCAAACAGTCATGAAAGAAAGAGCTGAAGAAGAGCGACAACATTTAGAAAAAACATTATTGAGAAATCAAACCACTCTACTCTACCATTTATTGGATAAGGTTTGTGCGCAAGTGTTACCAACATTAACTGGTGGCCAATCTCGTGAGGCTTCGGCTGATAGAACCAAAAAGTTGAAGAAGGAAAAATTCTCTCAATTCATCAAATTTGCATGTAAGAGTGATGTCTCTATTGGGTATAGAATACTGTGCTTCTACGTCACAAAAATTTACAGCGAAAAGATTCAGGAATTGGAGCTCGTTAAACCACATTCTACTGATACACTTCTCAACATTTTAATTTACAGTCAAAACTACAAGTACAAGAATGCATACTTCACATTTTATGAATGGTCTTTAGGCGCTCGTAAACAAGTACAAGACGTTGCTGGAGGACAATCTATTGAACAGGTTTTTTTGAAAGATATGGTTGCATGTTTGGATGAGAGTCATCTATTATTTACTACTCTTCTTCCACTAATATCGAGAGATTTCTCACATCTGATCCAAAAGAACAAGGAGGAGATATTCAAATTAATCATTACCAGATTGTATCCTCATGAGCTGCAACTTGTAAATACTCTTGTACAGAACGGCAGGCTCAAGATTTTATTCTCTCAAGGCAAACAAAAGAAGCCTATTCCTGGTACCACAAGCACCACAACACCAGCAAGTCAAGGTATTACAAATTTGGACTACATCTCTCAGGCTATCGTCATGATACAAAATTTGAACGACCATTTCTCTGACGATTATGAATACCAAATGTTTTGGACTCTATTGACAAATGAAATTTGTTACAATCACACTCTGTACTGCATGAATAATTGTCAATCAGAGGAGGATCAAGAAGCAAAGAAGACAACCACGGAGCTTTATTACAAATTCAACATTACCAATTTCATTACTTCCGTTCTGAACACCTTACCCCAACAAGAGATTTACTTTGATATTTTGTTAAACTTGGTTCAAAGGGTCACATCCATGAATCCTGATGGTGAGGCTCTATTCAGTTATGAGTTTATCCAGAATATTATTACTTTACCGTTTGAAAAGTTTTCAACCTTCCCCTCCACATTACTTCACAATTATCTACAATGCCAATACATGAAGAACGATGGCTTTTTGTTGGAAACAACAGAGAAGCACTTTATTACAATTTTACAAGAATTAAGTTTGGATAAGCCAGATAATACCAAGAAAATTTCTGTGGAACAATCACAAAATGTCCTCATGCACTTTTATTACATGAAATTGTTGACCAATCATTCACTTCAACAGGTGGCGACAAAGGACCCACCAAGCAATAACCACTATCTTCTTTTCGAATGTGAAAACTTTTTGAAACAAATTAGAAAGATGAAAGCTCACCTCCCTCCAAATAATGCAAAACTGAAATTTATTTTCACACAATTAATTGGAGATTTTGAACAAGTTGGTGGAGATGAAGGCCCCTCAGACTTTGTCATGGAGGATTCTGAAGAATCAAAAGTCAACAATGTAAAGCCTGAAGACGAGGAATCAAAGGCAGAGGAAGAAGAGGAAGAAGAAGAACAAACCGAGAAAAAACCACCTCGTCTACAACGATCAAAGCCAAGAAAGTTCACCAAACGAAAGAAGGATCAGCAAGAAGAAGAAGAAGAAGAGGAAGAACAAGAAAATCAAGATGACGAGAACAGTGATGAAGAGCAGAGCAAGACTAGTCCCTCCAAACCTAAGAAACGAAAACAAGCAAAAGAAGAAGAACCAGAAGAAGAAGAAGAAGAAGTACAAGAAGTCGATGATGAAATGAATGACGAAGAAGAGGAAGATGATGAAGCGAAAGCGCTCAATAACATCAAATCAAGTGCCAAGCAACGATCTGGAAGAAATTCGAGAAGGAGATTCAATCGAAGGTGAGACATGTTGCAATAGGCTGTCCAAATGAAACATTTATTTTCTTAATCTCTCGTGACAGGCATGCCTTGTGTTTGTTCATTCACACTTCTCACTTGATTCTCTTTATTCGTTAGTAAGAGCCATATTCACGGAACATTTGGAACATGACATTGAGTTGAGAATTTCGTTCAATTCTTGAGTTTTCTTACCCATTTCCTCCAATTTCTGTTCGAGTGTAGTAGCCATGGCATCCTCCTCCGCGTGCTTTTCTCTAATACTCAATAGCTCGGACTTGGATTGAAACAAAGCCTCACGGATGCTATCAGGCACTTGAACATCGAGATCTTCAGCAGTGATACTACTGATATCACTTGCTTGTTGGAACAGGTCGTTAGAGTCTTTTTGTGAGAGTTTTCTAAAGCGCTCAGAGTGGGCATTGAATTCATTCAATAGTTTGTCCAATTCCATCCTTCTCGTTTCAACAATTTGCTGCTGTTCTGCCAATACTCTCTGAATTTCACCCCTTTCTGATTCCAAACGAGTGGCTGCTTCATCCAACTTGTTTGCCTCAAAGGATGGCTCCAATTTCCTTCTCAAATCATCTCGCCTCTTCAATTCGGTGAGTCTTCTTTTAAGGACCTCCGTTTGTTTCATGACATTGTTGATGGAGTTGTTCTTGACCTTTTCAGCAAGACTTGCATTGATTTGATGAAGCCTTTGAGCGACTTGAGAGGAGTAGCTATCTACCTCTTTCTTTCTTTCGTCGAGTTGAGTTTGTAATTCCCATAGCCTCTTTTTGTACAAATAGTAACGATCAAGTGTTCAAAAGTATCAATATTACAACAATTATTTGATCATCAAATTTCCGAAATCAGTTGTAACCACTTACACTTTTTGATTCCTTCAATAATGCTTTAAGGTTCTGATTCTCCAATTTAATACCATCATTATTGACTTCAAATTGGAGTATGGATTCAGATAAGGCTTGATTTCTCTTCTCAACTTCATCCATCTCCCTAAGAGTCTTATCCCTTAGACGTTGAGTTTCTTGATGATTGAAACGTTCCTTTTCAATCTTTTCTTCGTCCTCACGAGTGGCTTGTTCGAGACATTGAATTTGCTGAATAATTTGCTCCATATTACGACAATTGGTATGCTAGTTAAGGCGGAAAAGGCTTGCCAGTAGTGTTCAAGAGCCAACAGAAACACTTTTCAAATAATTTTTAAATAATTTTTTGGATGGTTCAACTAAGTTGAGACCAAGTTTTTGTTGTTGTAGATGGAAAAACGAGAGAAGGAAAAGGACGATAAAAATAAACTTTTAAAAAAAATTGGACCAACTCTCAGCTTTGGATCAGCTGTCTTTTTGTTGTTTGAACATTAACCTTGAATCATCATCATCATCGGATTGATCAACATTAATTTTTGTACATCTACAACAAAAACAACCACCTATTAATAATCTAATAGATTTATATACAACTTGTAAAATGAAAGAACAGTGTATGATTTGTATTGATAATTCTGAATGGATGAGAAATGGAGATTATGCTCCATCCAGATTGGGTGCTCAAGTAGAAGCCGCTAACTTGATTTGTGGAAGTAAAACACAAAGTAATCCCGAAACCACCATCGGTGTTCTTACTATGGCCGAATCGAACCCATCGGTTAAAGTTGCTCCAACCACAGATCTTGGCAAACTCCTTTCAAGCTTATCATCCGTAGAAATTGGAGGAAACTTACAATTTTCTAAAGCTCTTCAAATAGCATATTTGGTATTGAAGAATAGAGCACCTGATCAAGGAACACCAAACAGACGATTGGTCATCTTTGTGGGTAGTCCGATTGAGGAAAATAAGGACGATTTGGTCAAGTTGGGTTTACGTATGAAAAAGAATAATGTTGCTTGTGATGTTGTTAATTTTGGAGAAGTTCAAGAAAACACAGCTAAATTAGAAGCTTTCATTAATGCAGTCAATCGAGATGATAATTCTAGAATGGAGACAATTCCTCCTGGACCACACATTCTCTCCGATATGTTATTCTCATCTCCAATTGTTGGAATGGGAGGTGCCGGTGTAAGTGCTGCAACAACAGGTGGAGCCACAGCAGGAGAAGCAGGTGCTGGAGGTGGCGAATTTGACTTTGGTGTTGATCCAAACCTTGATCCTGAATTGGCTATGGCTATTCGTCTCTCTTTGGAAGAAGAAAAAAGAAGACAAGAACGA
This sequence comes from Naegleria lovaniensis, assembly GCF_003324165.1. Classification (NCBI taxonomy): domain Eukaryota; phylum Heterolobosea; class Eutetramitea; order Acrasida; family Naegleriidae; genus Naegleria; species Naegleria lovaniensis. The sequence goes on from NW_025407843.1 coordinate 541,181, forward strand.
GAAAAGCAAGCAACTGGAGCATCATCATCAGCAACAACTACTCAACAACCAACTGAATCATCGTCAAGCAGTACTACTGCTACTACATCGTCAACAGCGGCTGCAGTACCAACAACAGCAACCTCTCAACAACAAGAGGATGAAGATGTAGATATGGAGGACGATGACGCTCTTGAAAAGGCTCTCCTTCTCTCGAAACAAGAAGCAGGAATGGTCGATGAGGACGAAGAATTGGACGAAGAAGCTGCATTGCAACAAGCATTAAAGATGTCTATGGAAGAAGCTCAAAATAAGAAGAAGGATGAAAATATTGAAGACATTGTTGAAGATCAAGAATTCATGCAAGATTTGGTTGGTGGCTTAGGAAAGAACGTAAATTCAGATGAAGTTTTGAAAAAGAAAGATGAAGAAAAGAAGTAATAAGGCCTGTAAAAAATGTACCAATCCTGAATAAATTATTGTTATTGAATGCATGACAGCTGTTTCACTATTCGAAGCTTCCATCTTCGTCATCCGAATTTAGCATGGGATCCCAGAAATTGTCACCGTACGAAAATAACAGCTCTGATCCTGCCTTGATAGTTTCAAGAGCAAAAATACCAATTCTGTAATCATGCACTTCTGAATCAAATACCACTTTGGGGGTACAATTATTCTTTGCTGTTTTGGCCTTCACTGGGCCCTGGGCATCGTTCACAAATCTCGATTCATTTCCCTTTCTGTACGCGTCCACACCTATACCCTTTTTAAGGTCAAAAACATAACACGATTGAAATACCTTACAGAATATGTCTCTTCGATGTAACTCTTCATATGATACCAACTCTCCTACATATTCCATAATAAGAGAGTCTTTTTCAATGCCTTCCAAAGCAAATACTCCCAGGCCATCGATTTGACTTAGGCCCACCGCACATTTCTTTAAAAACTTTTTCGTAAACTTGTATGGATGACATTGGCTTCCACAACTGTCACTACACGTTCGACTAAACAGTTTACAAAAACACTTGTCTCCGCCAGGACATGGCTTGTTCTTGTAAATTTGATCGAATCTGTTGATTGTTGTGAAACAATGGCATAATTCGGTGCAAAAGGTTCTATTTTTCACACATGTGCATTCACTCACGTTGTTTAGCAATGCACATTGACATGGGTTATAAATATCAGGCTGATTGCTATTGTTTTTTACAGTCTTTTCATCGACTCGTTTTGGAATTGGTGTTTTGAGAAGTGTCTGTTCTTGTGAAGTGAGAAATGAAGGTGCCAATCTTCGGAGTGTTGGAAGTTTTTCTAATGAAAGGGAAACACCATGGATGGGCTCAGACACGTGTCGCTTCAAGAGTGAATTTTTGTAAAACCAATCTTTTAAAAATTGTGCAATTTCACAGCATGGCTTTCGATGATGTCGAGCAATTTCGCAAAATACATCTCGAATGGGTTGTTGACGAACATTCTTATGTAACGATAATTGTGAGCCTTTTAAAATTTCCAAAATTTTCTCTCCGTAAATGTAGATGGTATTGAGAGCGAGTTCCTTATCGATTTCAGTCCAATCGTCGTAGCTGGCTTCCTGTATGGATGATTGTTGCATGTAATAATAATGGACATGACACTTGTTTTCGCCACAGCATGGAGTGAGAAGAATTTGTTTAGCTTCAATCAGTTCTTGTTGTTTTTTGAATAACTTGTCGAGAATTCGTTCAATAATTTCTTCATCATTAAATTTCAAAACAACTCTCGCATCGTTGGAATCTCTCGCACATGTCTTGTATTCTAAGATGTGAATGGGGCAATCGAATTTCATGCATTTGAAACAGAGTGATTTTGCTGTAGCGGTCCACATGGCTTCCAACGATCCATTGCTATTGAGGTAATTGTTTCCAATGTTTCAACAGATCAAAATAATTGAAATAAAACACTCACCATTGTTGCGTTTTTTGTTCTCTTTCACGCTTGAATATACTGTAGTTTGAAATATGATTATTAAGCATGATTAACATTTGGAGTGACAAATGTTTTCTTTCACTATTGACATGTTCCTCATGCATGTGTCGAAATAACGATCCATATTCATTTTCATATTCATTCACAAAATCTTGTACCATTTTGTACCACACTGTTTCATCATCTCCAAAAGTGTCAAACATTTTATCGGCCATGCTTCTGTACACGGTTTCTGCCATGAGATCCAAATAATATCGCGAATATTGATTGTATTCGCTCTTCTTATCTAAATTATTTTGATTCTCAATAAAACTTAAATCATCAAAAAACTGTTCATATTTTCCATAATCCACAGAAAAATCATCATCTTTATATGGCAGAAATGTAACAGCCGCTTGTTCCGTTGCCATTCTATTACTCTTCAAATATTCAAAATGTGTATAATTTAATTTAAATAAATCCGATGAAAATACAGTGACTGCTAGAATGTTCTTGCATGGAGAAACGTTTGAAATTCCTATTTCTTTCTTTACATGAAGTTTTCCTTCTTGTTTTTGAGAGAGTGTTACTTGTTCTTGTTTTAGAGTTGGTGTATTGGTCAAAGAATTATTTTGATGATTTAAAAAGTGTTCCGAATATTCCTCCATAGAACGTTGTTGTTTCTGTATCAAGGCTTGATGCTTGGAAAGACTTTTCCGAAACAGATTTAATGCCTTTGTTCGATGATCAACCTTAAATTCTTCAATTTCTTGTTCTATTCGCTCATCGTTGTTGAAATTTTGAATCCCTAACGAGAATGAATGGACCAAAGAATGATGATGACATTCTCTCGTTCTTTTTCCAATATTGGTTGATGTTATGGATGCTGAGGAGGAGCTTGTTCTTGTTGTTGTGGATGAGTCTTGGAGAAGATCGGAATGATTTGGACTCAACATTTACGTGAGGATATTTTTCATTATTTTTAAAGATTTAATTTTTATTAAAAAAATTTATCATTTTCACCTTTCTGCTCTTCATCTTGATTCGAATAGTGTTGTTACTATTGTGATTTTCGAAATTTAATATCGGCATTCAATTCTTTGTTATTTACATGGACAACCCAGATGATATCATTTAAGAGTCTTTTTCAATGCTTGTCCAATATATACATGGTCTTTCCGAAAAACATACATTCATTCTGATATTCAACGAGGATCACTATGGGTAGATCAAAATAGTTACTGCTTGTCATGAAGATGGATCCACAACAACGAGATCATCCTTAAGCTCTGATTGAAAAATACATTTTCGGAAATCTCTGACAAGTCCAACTTCTCAAGTGTACCTTCGCTCATAACTTTCAAATTGTCATTGACCAGAAGAGATAGCATCATCTCCTTAAAAAACTCATGTTCATACGTCTCTGGATTAGGTTTTAAAAATTATGGACCACCACGAGATACATTGTGAATGCACGAGATGACACCTGACAGAGACATCAAAGCTTGTTTACAGCTCGAGAGCAGACTTTAAAAAAAGTACCTCGCGTTGGTCTTTTAGCTTGTATTTTGTCCTGTATACTGTATAGCTGTAAATAACATTTCCTCTAAGCATCAACTGCCACTCATCATCATCTCCAACCATTTGGACAATATTTAGACCACAACTACAAACAACAACAAGAACAACAATTCTCCCCCATCGTCCAAACACTCTCTCACAACCACCTCTTCTTCAAATTCGAGAATGGTCTTGAAAAACATTCTTCCCTTCCTCAAAACCAATTCATCTCCGAATTCAACTCCAACATCTCAACAACAACCAAATTATAATAATACGAATACTCCATTCGTTCCTCCAATTCCTCTTTCTCCTCGTGATTTTCAAGAACAGAATGATCATGTCGCAGCTCAAGCGGTTCAGACCACTCAAACCACTCAACAATCATCATCACCTACTTCGCCACGAAGCAGCAATTGTCCATCGAACATGACGAATTCCAATCCTGTCAGTTGTTCTCCTCGAAATGGAAATAATCCATTGGTTGCTTTTGGACAAGCGGTCATGTCGAGAAGAACCAAACGAGCGTATTCGGTGGCTACAGCTCCTGAACATGCTCATCGAACCAATGCCAATCGAGTTGTTGTTGTTGGAGGAAGTGCTATTCCTTCTTCTGTCAATTCTTCTCCTACTTCCACTGCAAATCAAGTGTCATCTTCACCTCAAAATTATTATTTGAGGAAAACCAATGAAGAGAGAAAGAAGGAACTCTTGCAAGATTTTGAAATGCGTAAGGTCATCATTTACTCGAATTGTAAAAGATTGAGAGCATTGTTGGACGTATTGATTGAGAGAGCTCGTCCTCATCAAATTCAAAATGTTTCCTATGTGTTGGCTCAAATCTCAATTGTCAACTCGACAGGATTGTCACCAACGACAGAGACGGATTTGAAAATTGTCAAGCAAGAATTGAACATGATTAATTTGGAAGTATTTAGATTATCGCTCTTACTGTCAGAGAGTTGTAAAAGAGAGTACATTACTGAAGAGGAACTGCTCAATGACCCAAAAATTGGAAATCTTGGTTGTGAATCAGTCATTTTGAAAATACTGTTGAGAGAATTGTCAGAAATGGAAAAAGAATTGGAACGTATGCATCGAAAATGTAGAGCCAATAAGAAGAAACCTCAAGAAACTCCTCAACCTCAACCTCCAAAGAAGAATGGAATCTTTGGTCGGCGAAGAAACAATTCAGCTTTGGAACGACCTACGAGTATGGTCTTGGAGAAATACTCTCAACGAAGAAACTCTCTCGATTACTATCGAAGTCCAACCATGGAAGAATTGGGTCAGGAAACTATGAACAAAGTGAAGGAGCGTGTTTCTATTTGTCAATTCCGCACAGTGACCAAAGAACTTCACTTGGATAATGGCATTGAGTTGGTACTGCAAAAACGATTCGAAGAAATGAAAACAAAATTGGCCAATACCAATCCTTTCGATATTGATATTTACAACCCATTGCCAAGCAAGAAAGAATTGCTGAGTGAAGAATATTGGAAGAAATTCCTTGAAAATCACATGGGATTCAGTGATATCGAATTTTCGAGACCATTGTCAAACTTTGTCGAAAGAATTGCTCAGGAAGGAGATTCCATAACGAGCTTACAAACAAATTCCTCATCTCCCCAACATGAAGCATCCACAAGTTCATATATCGAATAAAATGGTGTGTGACACGTTACATCAACATTAACTGTTATTACATGTAATGACTGACTTGATAGTTGAAAATTAAGTCACTCTGATTAAGTACAACCCATACGCTGCGATTTTCTCTCTCTTTCTTTTCCAAGTAAACCACAGAGATAATGTCATTGTGTCATCCTTCAATGTCATTGTCGTATATAGGATAAAATATACTCATGTTTCTATGGAGACTTCTCTCTTTCACCATGATTAACAATGATCAACCCCAGCTCACTGTTGAGATTCATCTTTGGTTCTTAGAGATACATCATCATGAGTTTATTACTATGAAGAATCATCAATCGGATGTATCACTCAACATATATGTGCCGAGCTTGCGTTGAATTGGATAAACAGATTAGCAAAAAGAAAAAGCTCTCTCTCGGAACCATTCATACATTGGAAGTATAACGTTATTTCAGAGCAAACCTTTGAAGATTGAACTTGATCGAGTTTGGTAACCCAGAAGTTGTGAAGAACAGGGGTGATTGAAGAACAACTCTTGAATCGATCCCAATGACAGACCAACGTGCGACAGAGTCACAGTTCCTCTCACCAGTAAATTTTTTAATTTGAATTTTGGGTCGAATTACAATAACTGAAAAAACGCGGTCGTTGATCAACGATACCACTTACATCGAGGGTTTATAACAATTGTTGATACCATCTTGGGATCTGGTACATACAATAAGAACAACATGTTATTAATTAGTCATAACAAAGACGATGATTTTGATGTGGTTTCTACATCCAGTCGATATTCCTCTTCTCCGTCTTCGGACCGATGTTCAAGTAAAGCTCCATCCGCTACCACTCGTGTCAGTAGCTGCTCGAGTGCTATCAGTGATGTTTCTCAAAGTGCTCATTCAAATTCCAGTCTGAATCATCATCACAACAACAATAAGGTTTCAGTGCTAAATACCAAGAAAGGCCTTAGCATTTATTTGAATTATAATCAAGCAGTGATTGATAGCCACTTGAAAGGTATCTCTTCGGCCGATCTACAAACGAGCTTTGAAATAAGAAAGGTTCTCCTTATTGGAGCCTGTCGTAAAATGAAAGACTTGATCATGCATTTTACAAGACCTCTCTCCAACGATGCCTCTGAATGTTTGTATCAACACATTGAGTTTGCAGCCAGTGAGGCTAAGAAATTGGCATTGCAGGCTCAGTCCTTGTACATTGGTGGAATGCATTCGACGAGAACGGATTCGAATAGTTCGCTCAACAGTGTTGAATGTGTGAGACAAGCAGAAACTCTGCAGGAAATTGTGTCTGAATTATATGTCTCTGTGTGTGAATGCAGTTTGGTTCATTCAATTCGAAACGTGTCTCCTCATTTCCTGGCAATTTATCGCCAAAAAGCAGTAACGAACGATTTTTTTTGATATTGAGAGAGCGTGTCAAGCATTGAATCACATGGACGAAGAATTACATCTCGAAAAGGGAATCACCATCTTACTTTTGAGAAAAACCATTTCCTATCGAGCGGAGCACTCTATGAATATTATTTCACCCTCAACGACCGAATGTGAGATACAATCGGACCGAGAGTTTTTGATAAGCATTGGATTGATTCCCAAAGAATTTGAATCAGCTCTTTTCAAATTCGTTTCAGATCGACGAGGGTCATCTGTAACCAACATGGAAAAGATGTTTTCAAATTTATGAGTTTTAATTCTCGTTCAAACCCAACCAGCTGACTTGATATCAAGTTGGCATTTACAGGTCAAATCACTTGACATACCTCCCACACTAGAGTGTAAATAATAACAATCTTTTGAAATTACTTGTTTCCATTAAAATCATTATGTAAGTTTTTCCCGCTAATCTTTTACAACGTGAACCAAATTAATTAAAAAATTAAAACCTCAGATCATCGTGTTCATCTATTATTTATTTATATACATCATTTAGTTATATTGGATCATGAGTCAAAAGGAATTTAATACACTTCAACTGCAGAATAATCGGGATAAAAGACAAGCAGAAAAAGACAGACATGCTTTGGAACGATCCCGGCTTGCCAATCGGAAAGAAGGCTTCCAGAGGCATACTCCCAGTACTAATCCCTTGGAAATCCTTGAAACTGCAGTTGGATATATTCCCGATGCTAAACGATTGCATGGTGACTCAGCAGGTGAAGAACGAGCAATGAGGGATTTAGAGATAGCACGAAGACAACAGATTACAGAAAAGAAGAGAAAAGATCACACAGAACGAGAACAATCCATTCATCAGCAACGAGAATTGGAATATGAAAAAGAGAAACAAAAACAGGAGGCTCGGTTAGGATCCGAGAAGAAAAATAAGGGACTTGCAAGTTATAACATAATTACCAAACAACCCTTAGACCCTGAGCAACGAAAGTTACAAACGTATCAAGATCAAGTTCGAGAATATAGAGGTGCTGTGAGAGCTGATATTCTGTATCAGAGGGGTTCCAGCACTGGATGCAACCCTATTACTGGAGAGCCCCTTCCTCAGAGAGTGGTCATACCACCAAAACCTTCATTGCCCAATCAAAATAACAAGTTTTATTGAGATGTTTCAAAGACTGCATGGTCAACAAGGGCTTTGTAAAGGAGAACTGTCCCAGAGCACACCGCATACTTTCCTTTTAAACTGTATCCAGAAGCTTCTAATTTCAAATTCAAATTGAGAATTGGATTTTTGAATTTCATGAAGTTTTTTTTAAAAAAAATAGCACCATAAAATCTTGTGAGATCTTTCCATTTCAGAGCTTTATCTGCATTCCTATTGTTGGAATTCATTTCATATCATAGAAGAAGCATCTTCACAAATTCTAATTGGAGAGGTTATTATTTTGTGGTTCATGCTCAAAACGCAGAGCAAAAGCATCACGTGATCATCACCACATCATCCTCTTGATCAAATAATTATTTAATAATTGTACATAATCATTAATGAGTCATCATCATAATGGCCAATCCACTCCGTCCTCTAGTGCAACAAATGGTAACATCATGATGAACAATCAAAGTAACGGCACCAATGGCTCCTCTATTCCGAGTACCAACAAATCAATTCCGTTACGGCCGAAGCAATTTCAAGATGTTCTTGATGTCATGAGAGATCCAAATTCCGTCTTGTTTTTTGAGTATTCTACCGAATCTCAAGTCGCTAAACGAACACTGAATTGGGCCATTTACTTTTATCAACACAAAGAATTCGTAAAAGCAAGAGACGCTCTCATCAAATGTGGAGAGTTGATTTCTACCATAAATTCCCAGTTGACCCAACTATTACGAAGTAATACAACCCCTAACCACCATGATGAAGGTGACAGCTCAAAAAAGAATAGCATGCTTGTACAACAGCAACAATTACAAGGTAAATACTTTTGATTTGAATCATTCTCATGACATACCGTACTACTATGACAGCCGGCAAGGATTTTCTATTCAAAATTATTCTACTGGTGGAACATATCGATTTTTTGCTGAAACAACCACAACGTCAAAGCTCACAATCCAAAGCACCCACACCATCCCAACAACAACAACCCTCCACAACAAATTCTTCCTCCTCATCCACTCAAAAAACTCTTTCACGAATTTCAAGTGGAATCTTCTCCAAAATTACATCCATAGCAACTGGTTCTTCTTCCTCATCGTCAACCTTATCATCTTCGTCTGGTAGTAGCTCCAATCCCAGCAACAGCAGTTCGGAATCTTCTTTGCTACGTTTCATCAACAATGTTGGAAGCGCTTTAAAAAAGCCAAAGGAAGATGCACCCATACCCAATTTGGCAGAGTCATATGTACAGGAACAATATGTGTTTATTGAATTTATGGAAAGCAAAAACAATCCAAAGACAATTTCCGAACATCCAAAAACAATACCAACTTCTAACGCTGGAATTGTGTTGACAACTCCTTCTTCTTCTTCGACATCAAGAGAATCTGTGTCAACTTTGCAACAGCGATTACAAACGGTGATGAAAGGAACAAAACCTTCACAGCCACAACAACAATTACCAACCATTCAACAACCTCAACCTCCACCATCTAATGTTCTTCCACGATTATCCCTAGATGTGTCTCCAAATGAAAATAGGAGTCCTCAATCCGCATCTAGAATGAAATCCTTTATTCACTATATGGACAGTCGAAAAGATCTCACTCCTGACAACATCTCTCCACAAGATGTCAAAAATATGATCAAGATATTGAACGAAAATTTGAAAACCTTGGGATCGTCTTCAAACTACAAAGCAGTTGAGGCTCTTGGCCAAATTCATGAAAGAATTCTTCCCTTTAAAAAGCAAATTCTCAAAGAGCTCAGCAATCAATCAACAAAAGAGAAGTCAAAGAAGCTTTACATGCTTAAAAAATTTTTGAAGATTGCTTTTGCTGCACAAATGGTCAATCACTTTATTTCGAAGGAACAAAGTGTCAACACGCTTCAAGAGAACTTACAACAATTTTTTGAAGTCGATAATTTTACCCTTCAGCTATTAATTATCTATGGAATTGCGGAAAGTTTTGACCATACTTATTTTTGTTTATCATACCTTTTGAACTGTATTGAAAACTTTTCTCAAACCATCAACTCTGTAAATCAATACCAGGTGGAGAAGAGACAAATTTATCGTCAAGTGGATGAACTCGTATTTGGTCATTTGAGAAATAGAATTATGGAATTGAAATGGTGCTTTGGAATTGACACATTTGCCTATGTTACAAATGATTTTGATGGAGACGCTCTGCTAGCGTTGGATACTTTATTGTCATGCTTAGTTGGATGGCAAAAGGTCAAATCATTGATGGGAGATTACAGTGTAAATAATCCTTCTTCCACATCGAATATCATTGCTGACTCTCTGGCTCATTTTGTTCGAAAAGTTTATATCCTCAATAGAGAGATCATTTCGAACAACTTGAAACAATCGGGCAGACTGAAAGGATTCTTTTTAGAAGCAACCTTTAACATGAATTTGGCTACATTTGTTGTGGATGAGAGCAAGCAACTAATCGCCAGATTTGCTCCCTATCTTGACAAGCATTTAGTTGAATCGAACACCAGCTTTGCGGACATTATATGCTCTGAATTTTCAAAGCATTTAACAGTAGAGGTTAGCGCATTTTGTCAAGAGGCTCTCAAATATCAAAATGCTTGTATTGAACAAGGAAGGAAAAACAAATATCTTAGAGTTTACTTTAATGAGCTCAATCTAGGAGTAATTAACAAGCTATGCTCTCATTTGGCGACCAAGTACAGAGTGTTGCAGGAATTGTCTGCGTTTGTTGGAACTTTCGACTTTACCATGTTTTATGAAATTGTGAGTCTGTGCATTACCGTCGCAACTCCAAACAGACTAAAAGACTTTTATGCAAAAGTAATGAGCATGGATACGCTTGACAAGCCTATTGATAAGACAGTTCTGTACACTTTTTCCTGTATTGATATGGCAAATGCAAGTTTGAAACCTATTCATACCATTTACAACTTGGACGGAATTATCAGAAATCAGAATGACAAGTACTTGAGTTTTCTCACTTTACATTTTGAAGCAATTCGGCCGACTATTTCCGAATACCTTCAAACCATGCTCAGTAGATGCAAGTTTGAGCTTTCAAAACAAGGCAATGTTCACGATAGAATTAGACTTGCCTGTATTGCCTTCAATAATGTCAATGGTCTATTTCTGTATGCAAAAGATATTTTGCAACATTTTAACAACGCCATCTATACACAACTTTTAGAAGATTATGAAAGAAACATCGATCCAGAAGACGAAGACAATGAAGTGAACTATAATCTTCTCCATGATAAATTGATAGAAGTGTATGATTTTCCAACTGTGAAATCAATCATGAATGAAATTCAAATGATAACTACAGATATGGCCTTTTGCATTGCAGATTGGATTTATACCATGAATGAACAACGATTTGAAGCAATATTTACCTCGTTACCAGGGAAAGAGATGGAAAGTTTGGTGGTGTTATTGAGCTCTCTCGATCGATTTTTCATACATTTATCCGATGTCTTGTATTTGGAATTGTTGCACGAAGTATTGAAACATTTGTTTGTGATTTATGTTCAGAAATTATTGAGGAACAAGCTATTGGGATGTAAACAACAATCTCACCTTAATGCCTCCGAACTTCTCTCTCCCATCTCATCTGTTCCACCCTCCATGGATATTTTGTCCTCTTCACCTGGAACTTCCATGTTCCAATATAACTCTCCAAATGTTGGCATTCAATTATGTCTCAATGGGTTTAGAGACTTGTTTTATGCAAATGGTGAAGGGTTACCTTTAGATTTTCTCGAGCAACAATCGAAAGAGTTGGACATTTTGTTACTCATCTACACCGATGACACAGAATCATTGATTAATCTGTATGAGTCACTTATCGGAGAAAATGATGACAAGACCCTCATTGACTTGTATGAACGTTTTTCAAATCATTTACCTTCTTCGAATGGAGGCGTTCATGACGAGAGTGACAATATTTCTATCGCCAGTGGCCACTCTGGCTTGAGCAGTAACAGCTCTACAGATTCTGTGGTCATGTTGTCACTTCAGCAAACAATCAACAACAAGAATAAGAATGATTTTCTATCGCCTGAACTCATCCTTCTTCTCCTCAACAAACGAAAGAAGGATCGGCGAGCTCGACAATACGCCAAACAGAGACTGAAAAAAGATCTCCAACAACAATAGATAGTACTTAGATTGAGCGACGGTCAGAAATAAACTACCCATGCATACGCTCCACACCATTATTAAGAAGAAGAATTGTTCGAGTTCTGTGTACGGAATGTTGTCCAATCAATGGTCATCAACACTATTGGTGTTTTATTGGCAGCGCCAAAATGGTGACAGCCTTATTGAAAAAAATACTTTTGCTTTTATAACGAAAATCATGGACAATCTCAAAGATCAAATCGATTCGAGAGGAAGTGAGCAGGTGGAAGTACAGGCTCATATTCCTGTCCTTAGGACCTCCTCCGTCCGAGTAGTACTAGTAATATTATAATTCATACAACAAGAAATAGTGAGGAAACCCATGAGGAAGGATTAACTGGGCCGAATTCAGTTCTCCGACTTGAGGCAATTCCAATACTACCATCAAAACCATTGCATACAGATCAACAACAAGAAGAAGAAGCCATTCGGGATGACCAGGACCACGATATAGCAGGAGATGGTTCCCTAGCATCGACATCCCATCTCTCAATGTTGAACACCTTCTTTCAAGCAAAAAGTAATTATTTAGATTCGATTATTGAGGATTGGAAAAATCTACTCGCAACAACAACATCACCTAGTAGCTATGGTGCTAATGAAAAGAACATTTCCGAGTCATCTTTGCAAGCCATGATCTCTGAGGAACAACAACAAGATACCCTTCCAGAAAGTTCAGAGGAGAAGAGGTCTCCATCTTCTAAATCCAACAGCAAGGAACACAAACAAACAATGACACCACTGTATTATAGCCCCGATCATAAAGAGGTCTATCGACCTTCACTCGACGATAAGATTGTGGGTACTTCGGATGATGATTTATTTGCCATGTCACTTCGAGATAATGACAACCTCGAACTCACTCCAACAACCAATACAGACACTGTCGACGAGAGTGAAAAGGAGGATGATGAAGAAGGATATTATGAAGAAGATATTGACCAAAATGCAACAGTAATTGTAACTCCATCGTCGACTTCATACGCACAGGAAAATGAAAATATGGAACAAGTCAACTCAATTATTAAGGAAACTTTTACACCTTACTATGGAGGATCCATTTTATCTTCGACTCCTGATGGATCCACTTCGGATAGAAATGTCTCGAGCACGCTTAGTGCAAGTAGCACTGCAAGAATTTTAGATTTTGAAAAGTTGAACGGAAGTGAAATTTCATTGTCTTCACCACATTTTTCGAGTGCCAACACGCCAATACATGAACGAAACATGTCCACCTCTGAACATGCACAGCAAGACGCATCGAATGGCACAATAGTTCTGAACACATTTATATCTCCACAATCACTACCGTTGAAAGTACTCGCCCAAATGAATAAGGAGTCAGTCACGATACCAAGTGAAAGGCAACCAGCAACTCAGACAGACATACATCTCGAAGAAGCTGAACCTGGAATGGACTTTTCACAACAAAATAACGTTGAAAGTTCGTATATAGGCGATTTTGAAAGCCCTCCTCAATCGTCCACATACAGCAAATCTTCTATTGCCTCTCCTACCTTGGTGAGCGAAGAAGAAATTCGCAACTCGTTACTTGCAGAAGAAGAACGTTTGGAATTCAGACCTCAGCACAAATTTTTGAATGACGAGAAAGAGAACGTGTTAGACCAACAAGATTCTAATGTCAGCAGCAATAGAGATAAGGAACTTATTGAAACATATTCACGAATGAATTCTTTGGTGGAACAAAACGAAGAACTTGTACAGCAACTATCGGCTGTGCTGAAACGAAATGAGGAGTTGAGAAAGGCGCTCTTACTATCGGAAACAAAGAGGAACCGATTGTCAGAAATTAACAAAGACCTTACTCAACAAGTGTCGCTCAGTAAGACCAAAGACGAGGAGCTTGTCTCGCACGCTAACTCTCCTCAGTTGGAATCGGAAACTCTTTTAAAGCAAACACTTGATGAAAGAGAAAAATTAATCAGCGAGTTACAAGATGAAATTCGCATTGCCAAACAAGAAAATAGTCAACTTCAAAAACTTCTCGACCCTTCTTTGTATGAGTCCAATAATCAATCCCAAATCGAGCAGCTAAAGACTGAAATCCGTAGTCTACAAGATGTCATTGAAAGTCTGAATGTCAAGTTTAAAGACTCAAGAAGAAAGGATGAAGAAACCAACAAAAGAAGGGAGATTGAACTTCGAAAAGAATACACAGTGAAATTGTCACAAATTGAAAAGGAACGGCATGACATGGAAGAAGAAAATGTACTCCTCAAGCTAAAAATTAAGGAACTAGAGGAACAGGTTTTGATCGCTGGGAATAAGGACCAAGAACACTTGTCGAGCGCTCTTGAAAAAGAAGAGGAATACGTTCGAAAAATAACTTTCTGTAAGTAGCTTGAGAAAACTTTTGTTGGCTCATTTTGCGTCATGAAAAATAGTGAAACAAGAGCACCTTCTACAGATTCAAGAATTACAACGATCATCTCGAGTTAATGAACTGTCACTGAGGAAAATCATTGATGAAAAAGAACTCACAATTCAGCAGTTACAAGAGACCTTGGGATCAGCAATTTCAAAAGCCCCTTCGTCATCAGAAAACACTGTTGAATCTATGATTGCATCTCATCATCAACAAATCGATAAACTTTCTCAAGAAGTGGAAGCCAAAAATGAAACTATTCAGAAGCAAAATAATCAATTAGAAAATGTCACCATGGAGTTAGAATTACTTAAACAACGAAGCTCAACTCTCTCCGGTTTAGTCGTCAAGTATGAACGAAAAATTCATGACCTTGAATTGAGCAATGTGTTCTTCGAAGGCGAAACGAAGCGACTTCAACTTGCAAACACTCACCTTCAACAAGACATTTCTACTGCTGCACTCGAAAATGAGAGTTTACAGAAAGTCTATGAAGAACATTTTAACAGTATTCAAGCGACGAGCAGAGATCATGAACAGACGATATCAAAGCTACAAGAAGAAAAATTGCAAGTGAGCAAAAAGATGTCCATTCTCGAGGAAGAACTGAATGTATTACGATCGAAATATGAGAATTTGAAATCTCTATTCGAAAAGAGAGAAAAATCTTTTGCTGTACAACGAGAGAATTATGAATCTCAAATCTCAAGTATGAAACAACATCATGAGAAGGCCTTGAAAGAATTGCGAGAAAAGTATTCAAACCTCTTAGAATCTAAAACTGAGAAGATGACAAATCTTGAACAATCACACATGAAAATTGAAAAACAAGACCAGCTCATGAAGAAATTGTTAAAGGACAAGCTCATCGATTCTTTCATTTACAAGAAGATTTCAAATCCATCAGAAAGCAGTTTGACAGCATGCAAGGTAATGTGGCATGTCTTACCAGTGAGATTGAAAATGTATCTCTGGAATCAGAATCTGTCAAGCAATTACTCCAAAAAGAAATTGAGCATTTACAAGAACGAAACATGGCATGTGTTCAAGTGAATGAACGTTTGATTGATCTTGTCAGGAGAAAGGAAGCAGACATTGAAGAATATCAACTCAAAGATCCAAAATGAAGGAAGAATTGAAACGACTCAAAGCAACAACGGACAATCAAATCCAAATGCTGAACAAACAGAATGAAACCATGCGAAGCGAGCTCTTACATACTTCACTCGAGTTAAGCAAAGAGAAATCTCAACTTGCCTATGTTGAAAAAGTGGAACACGCCATGAGATCCAACGTAGCTTCACTCTCAGAATCCAATGATAAATTGATGGATCAAGTACATCAACTTCAAACAGAGAATGAAAAACTATTTGCAAGTTTGAACCATTTAAAGTCACAACATGAGAATGACTTTAAAAAACTTGAAGAGCAAGTAGAACGAGCAAGAGTAGAATTGGAAGAGTCAAGAAAGCTTCTCAAGGATTCCACGTCCAAGGAACAGCAGTTACAAAACGAACTCAAAGAATGTAAAGACGAATTGCAACGAGTGAAAATACAAAACTCCACTCTCGAAAAGGAACGAAATGCACAACGACAAGAACACAAACGAATGGAAGAATTATGGAGTTCTAAACTCTCTCAAGTCAGTGCTCATTTAGTTTCGATCGAGGAAATTACCAAACGACAAGAAGAAAAAATTGAAAGTGAACAGCAAGATTTTATGAAACGTCTTCAAGAAAAAGACAATTCTATTGATCAATTGGAGAAAGAAATTCAGACACTGAAAAAGAAATCAGCAGCCATCACTTCCTCAATGGAAATGACCTTATCCGAAGAGTTGCGTCTCCATAATCATCGTCTCGAAATGAAAATTAACACTCTAGAAAAGGATCTTGCAAGTTTTGTGAATGAGGCAACAGAAAGTGCCAAACAAATGCGAGTATTGAAGGAAGAGAAAGCAACTCTGAATGCTGTGCTTTCTCAGGTTAAAATTCAACTCGCGACATGTCAGAGTGATAAAGAGGGGATGCGATTAGCTCTTACGAAGAGAATTGATGAATATGAAAAGACAATCAAAGAGCTACATGATCAATTAGCAATTAATATTGAATATTTACATTCGAGTAAGAGTGCTTTACAAGAGATTCAAAATCAAAATTCATTGATTGTTGAATTAAGGAAACAGATAGAAGAAAAATCGATAGAAATTGCCAAATTGGAACATCATAATGTATTTATTGAAAGAAAGTATGAAGAGCAAGTGAAGTCTTTGGAAAAGAAATTTATTGAAATTACACATGAACTTGTGGAATTGAAAAAACAAAATCATGAGAAAGTGTTGCAACGAGTGTTGTCGAAAAGTGAAACATCCTCCATTCTGAATTTTCCTAAAGTGTACCTGTTGCTGACGACCTTCAATCACTGCAACAAGCTCTCTATCAAGCACAAATCAAGCTCAAACAAGCAGAGGCTCTTGGGCACGATTTGGAAGTCAGCCAAAACGAGAATCAGCATTTAGCAAAACTCTATGCAAAGGAAAAGAATAAGGTATTAGTTCTTGAAAAAGAAGTGGAAAAGTTGAAGCATAGTGTACCTGAGAACAAAGAGCAAGTGTAAGGGATACACCAGTTGATGCATGCCATGGCAAACCTTTTAACAAATGATATTGTCATGAGAGTATTCTGAAGCTATTAGCTCATGATTTACTTTAAAAACCTCAATAAATTACAATTCCTTGTTTAAATAAATTACAAAATCTAGCTAGTCTAAACAAACACACATTTACAACTGTACAACTTCTACTTCCTCGACCATGCATAATGAAAATTAACACACTCGTCATACATCATTTTCTTAATTTGATGTACTTCCCAAGACTCATCGAATCTATATTCGAAATCTCTGGTCACAAATCCTCCATCGGAAGAAATTCCTTCTTCTTCATCGTCCATATGATTGGCCATGCTCTCCAAATATGGATGCTTTAGAGCTTCTTTCACAGTAATTCTCTTATCAGGAGAAAACGAGAGCATCTTTTCCAAAAGGTCCAACGCTTCAGGATTTGCCTCTGGGAATAGTTTACTGAAATCCTTCTTCTTTCTGAATGGCTGATTACTCATG
Source organism: Naegleria lovaniensis (assembly GCF_003324165.1). NCBI lineage: Eukaryota > Heterolobosea > Eutetramitea > Acrasida > Naegleriidae > Naegleria > Naegleria lovaniensis. The sequence continues at coordinate 558,580 of NW_025407843.1, forward strand.
TACACTTGAGCTTTGAAACATCCATAAATATCTTCAGGTGGTGGAGTTCCTAAAATGTCCAAAATCTTGTCAATTTGATTGAGATGGCTTTCTCCAGGGAAGAGAACGTGTTGTTTTGGTGTTGAGAGTAGCTCTGCGAAAACACAACCCAAGCTCCACACATCGATTGGTTTTCCTGCCTTGTGATATTTGAGTAACAGTTCTGGAGATCGATACCATCTGGTAGCAACATTGTCTGTCGACATCTTTTCGTTCATCATGGCTCGTGACAATCCAAAATCACAAAACTTGACTTCATAATCGTTATTGACCAAGATATTACTACTCTTAATGTCACGGTGAACAATATCACAAGAATGTAATACGTCTAGGGCTTTCAGCATTTGATATAAAAAGTATTGAATGTTTTGCTCGCTGAATTTTTGTCCGGATTTCAGTAATTCTTGTAAATTACAATCCATATATTCGGTCACGATATAAATGTCTTCGAATTCATCAAATGATTCAGAAGGAACTAAATCTAATATTTCCACAATATTTGGATGCCCTTTGCAGTGAATTAGAATTTTGATTTCTCTCATAATTCTCTTTTGAAAGAATTTTTCCTTCTTGAAAACAGCTTCAATCTTTTTAATGGCTACTTTTCGATTCATGAGCCTATCGTTTGCGCTAATAACAATTCCATAAGCTCCTTTTCCGACACATTCTATGGGTTCATATCGGAGTGGTAGTAAAAATTGAACTCCTTCGATATAGTGCTCGTGTTGAGGTGAATCTTTGGCGTATGGATTTTCGTTCATGTCGTCATAACTAGTGTTGAGTCCAGTCTCAGAAAATTGATTTTCCAAATCATTTGCTTCATTGTCGTCTCCCTCGTCAACATATTCATCTTCTTCTTCATCGTCTCGCATGACCGAGTTGTCGTGATGATATTCCTCGTTATTACTATAACATGGAACAGAGTCACTGGTCGATGATGAAGAGGGATTGAGAGTTGGTTTCGATATGAGGTCTGGCTGTTGTTCAAAACCACTGGCTCCAACCAATTGGTTGTTTTGTTGATAAGAACTGGTCATGGTCGGATAGTATTCATCTTCATCAACATCCTCTGCTGCTTCCTCATAATCATAATAGGCCTCTTGTTTTTCTTGAATTATCCTTTTATCTTGATGATAGGCAGAATAGTAGGCTTGTCGTTGTTGTTCAAGAATTTGATTATTGTTGTTGCCAGTCGTTGTGTTGTTTGTTGTTGCAGAGGCCGATGATGGAGAACGAGGCTTTGGAGATGTATGTAAATGAACCATGATGATGATGATGGTAGTCTATTGTTGAGGAGTTTTTCTTCTTTGTTGTTGTTGTTATTTGATTGGTAATGATAAGTGCTATACAGTGATGATGATGTTGGAAAATATACAAATGGAAAATGCGAATAAAGAGTTTCTAATGAAAGAGAAGAGGTGGGATTGTAAAATTCAACGACAGATTAATTTTCGTTGTGTTTGCTAGATGTTGTTGTTCTTGGGTCTACGTGTGCGAAATTTACTCGTATTTTCAAACACACACTACTTCTAGATGTTGAACACGAATAATATTTACAAATGGTGTGATGGAGATTAAATCTCGGAGAGAATGAGTGAGAGACTCTGATGATGATACTACTGTTTGCTAATTATTACTCCAAGTAAGCTCTTCAACCTCGTAAAGGCTCTCAGTGTTAAAGTTCAAGTCTATTTTTATTTAATTTAAAAAACAAAAAATTCTACATAAATCTGATGATTGGGATGCGAGCGATCATAAAATTCTAAGAGTGAACAAACGAAACCAATGAAAAATTCACTTCAATGATTCATTGAAAAAAGATTTCCCAACTTGCATTCTCAAACAAGAACTCGTGCCACATATTGTAAGCGTCATGGGCGCATAATTGCCATATATATGGCTCTGTTCTTTCAAGCTGCACCAATTGGATTGGTTCTTTCAATAAATAAGATTCAGGAATGTGAGATCCAAAATATTCAAAATCAAATCGGTGCTGGTTCAAAAACTGAAACACTCTTTTTGCTTCTTCAAATGTAGTGCCTTTTACGTCTCGAATACCAAAATAGATTAGTAGCTTATCGGTAACTGTTCCCCATCGCTTCACATGCTCAGAAATGATTTCAGAATTTAAAATAGTCTTTTTTTCAATGCAATAGTCTATAAAAGTACAACATTGTTTCACACAATCCAAAATAAAGTGTGCATCTTGCTTCAATTCATAGGAAGCAAAATCTAATGCATGTAAAAGATGGTTGTGGCTGATGGCTATCAATAACAACTCTCTATCGTTTTTAAAATCATCAGAAAGGTGTTGCAAATAATTTCCAGATATCTTTACAGCAGCAATGATCACATCTCTATCTTTCCTTTCAAAAAATCGTAGTATTAAATTAAAAAATAGGTAGTCAGAATGGTCTGCATGTTCCATCGCTGCTAACATGCAGTCTTTGTCATTATGAAAGTGTTGTGGAATGTCAGAAGTGAAACGTATATCGTTGCTTTTAAGGGCAGCCAACACCACTTCCTTATCATCTCGAAATTTGGAAATTACTTTGAAGACGCTTCCATTTGCTTTCACAGCTTTCAACACAAAATTTCTGTCATGTCGTAAACCAACTTGTGCATATTTCATCATGAGTGGCAAGTCCACACGCTTGGAAATAAATTCCTCATCATGCTCCACGTCTCGTAAATCATAGTGCATGTAGAGTCGTGTCATCACTTGTGCGAATAATATAACAAATTCATAATCTTCTGATTCGTATGTAACGATTGTTTTACACTTCTCAGCCAATGAATGAGCAAACCATCCTTGCTCTTGTAGACTATGCTGATAATTCTTGTGTACTCGAAAGTGTTCGTATGGTAAGTCATGAAGCATTTGAAGTATGGATTTCAATACTCCTTTCATTATATTTTCTTGATCAATAGCTTCATCTTTGAGAAATAATTGTTCGTACACTCTCATTTTGACTGTCATTGGTATTTCATAACGAACATGCTCTGGTATCCAACGATAAACTTCTGGAATTAGTGTTGGAATCATGTCTTGTTGTACATGACCATTCAAAGTGTGAGTAGAAGAGCTGAGTAATTCAAGAATAAATTCCTTGTCGTTTTGTAACTCTTGCGTTAGGTCTGGAAATACGTGAGGATTGGAACGAACAACTTCCATACAGAATGTTCTATCGTTTTTCAATCGTTCAGATGCATATTGCATGCTGGAATTGTCGAGATGGATGGCAAGTTTGACAATTTCTTCATGATCTCGTAATCTTTCTGAAAGTTGGAATAAATAACAACAATATTCCGAAAGTGATCTCTTTGCTTCATCAATATCATCGAGATCAAATAGGAAGCTTAATTCATATGTTTCTTCCAATATTTCTGATAACTCTTCTTGCCATTCCCATAAAATCTCTTTTGGGACATACTTTAAGATTTGAAATTGCTCCATCTTGATGAGTCTCAAGATGCCAATTTTGAAAGGTTGCCAAAATTCAACACTTTCAATCGATTCTCGATGAGTTTCACACAACTTGGCAATCTTAATAGGTTGTGTCATCCGTTTAACTGAAAGAGGCAAATTGGTGTGGTGAAGGCAGCTTTTCATCACACACTCTGGAACGTTCAAGAATTCAATTTTCATTTCACCATCTTGTTCAAGCCATTCTTCTTTTGCCTTTAACCATCTTCGAAAACCTTTGGATTGATTGTCAAATTTTCTTATCAAAAGTTCAAACAAGTTGGGAAATTCAAGAGTGTGAAAACCATGTGGATGAAAATCAATTAACATTATTCTCACTGCCTCATCAGTGTCTGTGAGTTTCTTGAATGATTCCGAAGCAGTTTCTTGTCGGGAGAGTGAATTCTGTCTTTTCATTTTTTTGTCGAAATTGACACAGGAAAGCTTCTTATAACCACCATCTTGAGTGTTCAAATTCGACTTCAACCTGACAAAATTCTCCAGTGTGTGGCTTGAAATGTTACAGGAGCACACATCACAACCCAATTTAATTTTTTATTTTCTTTGTGGGTTGATTTTTATCATCGGCCTCTTCTTCATCGTCGTCGTTCATGCCATCATCATCATTATCTAAATTTTCATCTTCTTCCATATCACCACTCATATTCTCTTCTTTTCTATTTTGTTTTCCAGTTACCGATTGTTGTTGTTTTTTTCCCATTTCCGTAAGTAATTGAATATCGGATTCTCGGATCGTATGAAGTGATTGTGTCAAAAACAATAAATTATCTTTCCGAGAGGATGTTGCTGTTGTTGAAAGTTTTTGTGTTGAATGAATGTGTTGACCTTGATTTGAGGTGATTGATGAAGATACTTGAATTTGCATTTTTTTCTTTGAAACTTCGCCTCTGTCATTCCCTCTCTTTTCATGAGGCTTTTACTGTCCAACGAAAACCGAAACTAATAAAAAAACGCATCAAACGATGTCTCGTGCGACGTCGTCATCAGCGACCCGAATTCAAAACATGATCCGACATAAGGAACGGTTGTTTTCGGATCAGTTGAATTATGACAATCGTAGCAACGATTTTGAAAATACTAATGTCAAAACAACAGGATGGAAGAAGAGGACGATGTCGATGATCAATATTATGGAGAGTTGAATCACTCTTCTACCAACGTGAGCATCTTGGAGAGCCAAACAAACAACAACACAGGGCATTAACGAAACGACCGACTTTAAAAAGACCACAAACTGCAAAAGGTCGTCCTCGTAATGCCTCCTCATCAACTAGGCTTCAAGGCAAAGAAAAGAGTGGATTTGGAAATTTGTATGGAGATGATGATGTAGAGGATTTGAATATAGGACAGGCAGCTCATGCTGGAGATGCTTCTCAACTCGAGTTGGCTTCTCTAAGTAATTCCGATGATGAATTACCGACTTCGTATAATGAATCAATATCGAATAGGACGAATATTAATGACAACATAACGAGCCGTGGGGTGGTACGTTCCAATAGTAACAAGTTTGAAGGCAACACCTTATTGAATAAGGAAATTAAGGATTCAGGAAATTCAAAAAAGGGTCAACAAGCAACAGTTTCTTCTTCGCTTAATAGTGCCCAGTTTTTAAGCATGGCCAAGTCAGCAAACGAAGCAAACTCCACGGCGTTGAACCCTCAAAAGAAATCAATAGGGGGAGGTATGATCGCTTCAGCTCCTTCTTCTCCTGCTAAAAGATCACATCCAAGCTCTTATATGAGAACTAAAACGATCAATGTACCAAAATCCCCAAACGCTTCTGTCAACACATCACAAATTATGAACCCAAACCAAAACACATTTCAAACAATTAGTGCCCTTTTCGAAAAGAAAATTCAGAGATTGGAGAATGAAAGAAAAATCTGCAACATCAATTGAGTATGGAACAAGAGAACGCCAATAAGATTATTATTGAGCTTGTGCATCAAAAGGCTCACGAATTGAAAATGGACGAGCAACAAGGTCAAAATCTGATGGACTTAGTTTCTGGAAAAACACTATCGCCAGACTAAAGAAGGAAATTTCAAATAGAGATGAAAAAATAGAAATGATCGAGAAAGAGAGAGAAGATTTAAGTAACAGAATTGAAGAAATTTCTCAGCAGTACGAACAAGCGTTGAATCAAATTAACAAGTTGACACTGGAGAAGGAAAAAGTGCAAAATTCGGAATTTGAAAAGGGAGAGAATATCAACAAACTCGAAGAGATGAACTTACAAATCCAACAAGATAACAATGAACTTGAAAACGAATTGAACACTCTCAAGACCACCATCGAAGAGTTACAACAAGAAAGAGACGCATTTCGAAACAAATGTGAGACAACAGAATCGCAGCTAAAACAAATGCTGGCGTTTCAGAGACAAAATCAAACGTTGGTGGCTGAAAATCAACGTTTAACGACACACGCACAAAGCTGTGAGTCTCAACTTAAAATTAAACTTCAAGAATATGAAGAGATTAGCAAAGTTCAAGACGAACTGTTACGAGCCATTGCTGAAGAAAAGAAAAAAGTGGCTGAATTAACAAAAAGCTCTTCTGGCGATTTACAATCCAAAGAAAAGCTTGCAAAGGAGAACGAGAGACTTGAGTTGCTAGTGGATAAACTGTCATCAGACTATAAGCAAAAACAACTTGAAAATATTGAGGAGCGAAATCAATTATTATCTCAATTTGAAAATAAGGAAACTCAATTATTCGAAGAAAATCAAAGATTGAAAAGGGAGCTCGAGGATCTTACTTTGAGGATGTCACAAGAGCAAAAAATGAATCAGGCTACCCAACAAAGTCAGCAGCAACGTATCACTCAGCTCACAGAACAGTTGAAGGAGCAAACTGAAAGTCTTAAGCAAACCATCAATGAAAATAACAATGAGGCAGCTCAAAACAAGCTGAAACACTCACAACAACTGACCAAGCTTAAAAAGGAGCTACACTCCAGCTTTGAAATGATCAAACTTCTTCGAGATGCCAACAAAAAGATGGAAGAAAATTTTACCAATCAGCAAAAGATTATTTCGTCCATGGAGCTCCAACTCGAAACGTCTCAAGCTCAAAACAAGGATTTAAAAGAACAACTAGAAATACTCAAGGTCAAACTTCCTAAATTGTTAAAAGCAGGTCTCTCTACAAAGCAATAAATGGAACAGAGGCTCCACAAACGATACCTTCCAATGAAGTTATATTAGATGTTTATCAACAACGTGGGCGTGTTCTTTAAATTTATTGGTATGATGATAAAATTATGTTCAATAAAAGAAAAGAACGAAAAAAAATTCAAAAAAAAATGACACAAAAACGAAAGAATGAAAAACAGGCCCCTGTAAGTGTTCAGTGTGGAATCACAATCATTCCGATCCGCTAAACATGAGTAAATAATAACAATAACACCTATCGCAAAATGTATGATTATCTTTCTATTGGCCAATATTCAAAATATACATGGCTCATCACAAAATGTACATCAGAAAAAGAAAAAGCTCGGAAAGAAACTCAAACCAGTGAATCAAACCAATATTGAATTTAAAACAAAGGGTATTTTCATGGCTCATCAAAATTTGAGAAGCGTGGATACTCTGGAAAGTAATTGGGTAACCAGTAGAAATCTAGGCTTGAATGATATTTTTCCTAAATTAAAACATTACAACGTAAAAACTGTAGTTTCTGCAATGAAGAGTTTACTAGAGCTTGTAACATTGCATCCTGTAGTTTTGAAGGTGTATCTCGGAAAAATTTTGAATGAAGTTACACCACTGATGCTTGATGGAAATGAAGATGTGCATAATGCATTATTTAACTTCCTAAATTATAGTTTATCAAGAATTTCATCGGTAGGTTTAAGAGCTTTGTGGTTGTTGTTATTGTTGACAGTTCAATTTGTTGCTTTTTGCATGACTGGATGGCATGAATTTTGCAAATAACAATGTATATTAATTGGAATTATTAACTGGAATCACAAATCCTTGTTGCTGAATGTATTGGATGTGAAAAATTATTATATAGGCCTCAATTACTCCCTTCATTTCACTATTGATGGCATATATTACAAGTGGAATGACTCATCTAATTGGCACTGTTCGAAGATACTCTCTCAAAATACTTTCCAAATTTTTAGAACATTTCCCGGTTCCTATTGCACAATATTCGGTTCGAGTCATGCCAAATATTTGCTACATTTTCATGCTTAGTCGAATGGGTGTTGCCTATAAGGGAGCAAGATACAGAACCACTCAACAGTTATGCGTGACAGTTTTAAATAATTTTTTGAGCATACTTTTTGAGAACAACAAACTTGGAATTCCATCAAGCAAGAGAGTTTCACACACGCACACTCATAATCACATGAAAATGAATTTGGTAAATGCCAACGGCTCGTCGTCATCTTCATCGACCAATTCCCTCTACTTTGCGCATGCTTCCACTTCTGAAAAGGCTCAGTTTTCTTTTGATTTAATAGCTCAAAACAAAATTCAACTCATGACTCAATTACTCACTCGAAAGATGGCTACTCTTGAAAATATGGAGCAAAAATCATTGAAATTGGATGCAGACCAACTATTGGAGCTTGGAAATGATAATTCGAAGGATCAAGAAGAACAACATGACAACAAACCAACAGAACAGCCTTCTTTGAAAAAGCTCTTACAAGAAGAAATGGATATCAAAATATACAATCTTGAAGACGAGGAATCCATTGCTGAATTTTTCAAATTGATATTCAAAATTCTAGTTGAAGTTTGGATTGAAATTTTCGAAGAACAACGAGCATCCGCAGCAAGTCATCACATCCAAACAGAATATGTTCTCACTATTATCAAGTCAGTTTTGGACATTTCCTATCAATTACTGTATGCTTTTGAACATACTCAGCAAGGTGCTCCAGAAAGCAAGAATATTCATCGCAAAACGATCAATAAGGCTCTGAAACAATCAATTCAACATTTTGTGACTAAAATGCCACTGCAATTGTCCTCAAAGATTCGCCAGAGCTCTAACAACATTGATCGTACCAATGCCAGTTTGTTGGCCATGCTTTCTTTCTGTTTTGGTAGATTTAGTTCTGAAAAAGGGTCTACTGAAATTTCCTACAAGGAATGGGAGCTGGTCTATGTGAAACAAATCACTCACTTTATTTCAAACGCTGAAAACTTGAATTTGGAAGATGAAGATTTTGCCAAACTTTTAGGATCCTTCTACCGAATTTACAGATATTTACCACCTGCCATTGGAGCTCAATTATGGAAATCATTGACTGCTCTCTTTATCAAACAGGGAGCCTACTCTTCGAAACAAAAATTAATTTTAGAGTTCTTTGCCAGTGTTGGGTTGCAAGATGAAGCAATCACACCTCAAGCCGAGGTCATTGAACAATGGGTCTCAGTGTTAATTCCCATGTTATGCAAATTGGACGATGAGCAACATTATGAAATTAGTCAACACATTTTACAAGTACTCCTTGCATTGGCTAAGAACCCAAAATTCCAATCGTATATTCAAAAGACCATCGTTGAATCCATCGCTCCATTCTTTTATAACGAAGAGACGCAACGTTGTGGACCATTTGTGCGATTACCAAAGCGATTACAATCTCTCTCTTTGCAATTGATTTATTATTTTGAGTCATTGAGCGCAGATTTGATGAAGCAAATTTCCAAAGCATGCTGTAACGTGGAACAACGACTTGATTTTGATTTAATTACACAGGTCATTGAGGTCATTCGACATCACACCACCAAATCTGAAAAACGGTTCAAGCTCAAACCATCGGTTCACATTAGCTTTTTATGTACATTGTTGTGCTTTGTTTGTTCGAACCATGGTAACAACGGGTCAACAACTTCACACGTTGGACTTGTAGGAATTGGAGATGTCATTCAAGAAATTGTTGTCTCTTTGCAAGATTACTCTTCCACATGCTTTGAAATCATGGCTCCCTTCTTGAAATCAACTCTTGAAAAGCAATTGAAGGTAGAGAAAATGAATATGACTCTTGTAGGAGCATTGTTGTTAATTTCATCCAAATGCATGCAATGGTCAAAATTGAACGATTCTCCATCTCACAACGATCAATCTACAACCATGCTTTCAGAATTATTGAATGTCCTTCTCCCTAAAATTCTAATTTCCTTCCTCAAGAATACACTCTTGCTTCACAAACGAACAAGATCCTCATCAGTGATTGTAAAAGATTTACTGACTAATTATCATCCCTTATTTGGAAAAGTCATTCATGAATTGCAAACTCAATCATCAAAACTCGAAATTGACTTTATTTTGGACATTATTCATTCATGCCTTAAAGTGGCATTACCTTATTATTTTGAGGAGGAAATCAAATCCAATTTCAGAAACGAAGAACAAACCATCACAAACAATGTTGGACCAAAGAGGGTGGAACATGTCATTCAACAATTACACGAACAAATCACGACACTTTTCAAGAGAAGTGAATTTTCTGATTCTACTCATTCCACCAAGAAGAATCAAATACTTGGACTCTTGAAAATGAATAAATAAATTTCATTTCTTTTCATCATTGAATTGAATGGAAACTCTTCTTCATATTATAATTAATATTAAATAGATTCAAAATAAAAACACAAAAAAAAATGATCGCCAATCGAGCACAGGGTACAACGACCATCTTACCCGAAGGTTCCGATCAACCACACGACTCTTCTCATGGATTTGTAATTGGAAAAACTCAAGAATTTTTAAAGAGTAAAGGATTTGGTTGGTTGATGGAAGTAGATGCTTCTACGGAATCTAAAGAAAATTTATTGGGCGGAGAGAGTGTTGAACAGCCATCGATTATGGAGGAGTTGGATATTGATTTGGAAGATATCTTGTTTAAAGTGAAGAAGGTGATGATTCCGTTTGGAAAATTTAGTGCCGATGATTTGAGTAAATTGAGAGAGCCAGGTAAGATGAAGATAATGATTTAATTTGTAATTATATACATCATTCCCATGTTGTTTTAATTCATGAATATTGGAATTTATTTGATTATGCATGAAAATATATTGATTGATGATGACATATTCTCGGGATGATCTGAAATCATTGAAACATAATGTGGATTTTTCTATCATTTCCAATTGAAATAGACTTTTGGGGTCCTTTTTTCATTGTACTTGCCTATGCATTACTTGTGGAAATAACATATTTACAGCTTCGTGCCATAACCTGGATGTATTTAATTTGGTTGGTTGGATCGTGCCTGATTTGGATGTTGGGAAGATTATTCACACCATCAACGGTCGAGGAAGCAAGAGCTTTGAAGAGTGTGAAAAAAGATCATTCCTCGGATTTTCAACCATTACCATCCACAACTGATCATGCACAATTTCCTTCTGGCAACTTGGAGAGCACTAGTAGTAGTGGTGATTCAAATTTAACAGCTGAGGAAGAGCAAATTATTGAGGTTGGATATAGTCAAGTCATGTCCTGTGTGGGTTATTCTCTCATTCCTCATGTATTGGCATTATTGGTATTGTTGGTGTGGAGACTCATCTTTGAAAGACATTCACTTGTGTCTTATTATGTCTCCTTGTTGTTGAATTTGGCATCCTTTGGATGGTCGACGGTATCATGTCTCTATTTATTTACAGCAGAAAATTATTACCTGAACAAGAAGAGGAAATTATTGGTCATTCCAATTCTCTTGTTGTATCTTTACTTTTTCTCAATGCAATCTGGAGTGTAAACAATAAAGAAGTGTAATTTAAAGAAGTGATCTATTTATTTACTAATTGAAACACAGGTGACAAGAAACATGAATGGGATTATCGTGGCTTGTTGACACAATCTGACACAAAAAACATTGGAATGGTGCGACTTATTCATTTTCGTCATCAGCATTGTTGAGATAATCCAAATAATTCTTGGCACCTTCATGATGCGGGTCTTTTTGTAAAATCTTTTCAAATTGCTTCTTTGCTTGATCAATCTTGTCGAGTTCAAACAAACACAACCCAACTTCCATCATGGCCTCCAGATCGTTAGAATCCAATTTACAAACAGTCTCAGCATCTTTGAGAGCTTTGGAAAAGTCTTTCAAATGTGTTCGATAAATATTGGCTCTATTAAACAAGGCATCTACATGCTCATCCTCAATTTCCAAGCATTTGGTAAAATCTTCTACTGATGATTCGTATTCCTCAACTTTGCTCTTCAATACACCTCTCTCAAAATAGAGAGCCGCTTTGGACTTGTTATTTGGCAAATCTTCTTCCTTGACCTTATTCTTCTCAAGTAAGGAAATGGCTCGATCATACAATTGAATCATGTCGTTGGCATCATCATCACGTTTCAAAATTTTTCTCAAACGAGCCAATTCAACAAAACCTTTAAAGTACTCATCATTCAATTGAATGGTTTGTTCAAAGTCTTCAAGAGCTCTCAATTCATCTCCCAAGAATTTACAACACATTCCATGATTAAAATAATACGAATACAATTCATCATGAGCCGATGATTGCTTTTTACAAATGGAAATTAATCGGAAATAACTTTCACGTGCCTTCTCATAGTCCTTGGCTTGATACGACCATTGAGCCACAATTTGATTGGCCACCAAATGATGAGGATTATATTTCAATACCACTTGTAAATCATTAAGGACTTGTTCATTCTTTCCTCCAGCATTGAACACCAACATGGCACGATACAAGTACGTATTTAAGGCCTCACTCGGATTCTGCCCGAGTAATTCCTCTACATTCGGAGCTCGTTCCAACCATTCAATGGCACTCGAATAGTCTTCCAACGCTTTTTCAAAATTTTTTAAAGCTTCATATGCAATGGCTCGATTATGATGAGCCGAGAACAAGTGAACTTGCATATTTGGAAATTTCTGTTCTTCACCGAGTTCGCTTAACACGACAAGACATTGAGAAAAATCTTGAATGGCCTCTCTGTAATGTTTGAGATCACTATGGAGAGTACCACGGGACATGTATAAGGAATGAATGGAAGGTAATGGTTGTGAGGATTTTTGTTGTTGTTTCAAGAGCATGTCAATGGCACGAGAATATAATTGTAAAGCTTCTTCTTCTTCTTGTTGTGAATGGTTGTTGTTACTGTTTTTGTGTAAACTACGAGCCCAGTATTCGAGAGATTTGATGTGTGTGGGTGAGAGTGAAGACAAGACAGTGGCTGGATCTTCGTGATCTTGTTCTTCTTCTTCTTCGGATCTGGTTGTAATTGATGATGAAGAGGATGATTCATAATGGTGGATGATCGAGTCGACGGTTGAAAATTCTTGAATGGCTTGTGTGTATTGTCTGTGTGTATGTTTGGACACAGACAACATCATACATGACAAGTGACACCACGGGTATAATTCATCATCAGATCATGAATGAATGGATCAAAAACTTACAAAAGATGGAAATGAGCCAATCCCTTGTAAAAGTGAGTCTTGGTTCGAATATTCAATTCGTACGACGAGGATGATGATAATTCTTCATTCAAATGTTTCAAAGTTTTCGAATAACAATCAATGGCTTGTGAATATTGACTGTTTTGCAAGTGAGTGGTGCCTTCAGTGAAAGATTCAAAAGCGAGATCGACTGATTATGAGGAGAGGAGTAATCATCGGAATGAGTGTGAAAAGAATGATGTGGCAATTACTTACTTTCTTGCGACATTTTTTTTGATTGAAATTTAATGATTGATGACACATGTTGGATTTAAATTGTTTGAAGACAACTGTTTCATCGTCAAACAAATCAACTCAAGCATGGGGAGGTTTAATCTGCTCTGTTTCTATTTTCACTTGACTGTTCTAAGGAATTGTATACACATTCAATTCTTCAAAACAAGATGTTCTCATCTCCGCACACGAAGGGATAGAAATATGGAATTTCAATGAAAACTTATCGAAAAGCTCTTGTTTGTTGTGAGGACCTTTCAACTTATGCTGGTTGAACATTCGTATGTCTCCTTAAAAGCACTTTCTAATAATCACTTGTGGACCAACTTCTTCATATTCTTCCTTGGTGGCCCAATAGGGTTGGAACGTGCATGAAGAAGCAAAAATTGAACCGCCAATCCAAACAGAATATTTACGTTCGGGAGGAGCCGAGACCTTAATGGCCATGGAGGGAGGAGCCATAGTCACCAATTCTTTGGTCATTCTCTCGGAAATACCGTCAAACATTGTTGTACCACCAGACAAGATAATGTTTCCGTACAATTCCTTTCTGAGATCGATGTCACACTTGCCAATCGAGTGGAAGGTGGTTTCATGAATTCCTGGGGATTCCATACCTAAAAAGTTGGGTTGAAACAACGCTTCTGGACATCTGAATCGTTCATGACCAACAGTAATCACGTTACCATCTGGCAATTCATATTGTTTGTCAATACTCGAAGATTCAGAGCTCTTCTTCATTTCACCTTCAAAATCCAATGCTACATAACACAACTTTTCCTTAATATCTCGAACAATTTCTCGTTCAGCACTCGTATTAAAGGAATAACCACGTTCTTTGAGAATTTTCATCATGTAATCCGTCAAATCTCTTCCGGCCAAATCTAATCTCATTACAGCATGTGGCAATGCATAACCTTCATAGATTGGAACCGTGTGTGAAACTCCATCACCAGAGTCCAACACAATACCAGTGGTTCGACCAGAAGCATACAAGGATAAGACAGCTTGTATGGCCACATACAAAGATGGTACGGAGAAGATTTCAAACATGATTTGAGTCATCTTCTCACGATTGACTTTAGGATTCATTGGAGCTTCTGTGAGTAACACGGGATGTTCCTCAGGAGCCACTCTCAATTCATTATAAAAAGTGTGATGCCAAATCATTTCCATATCATCCCAATCTGTGACAATACCATGCTCGATGGGATATTTCAATGCGAGAATACCTTTATAGGGAAGAGCTTCATCTCCAACGTAGGAATCCCGGTTACCCATACCAATCATGACCATCTTTTGCTTTGGTCGACCCACCAAGGAAGGTACGACGCAACGAGGTGAGTCCTCACCAGCAAATCCAGCCTTGCATACACCGCTTCCGTTATCGATGACGATAGATTGTCCTTGATCCATTGATGTGTTGAGTGGAGAAAGCGTGGTGTTGTTGAAAAACGAAAACAATTGTTTTTTGTTGTTTTTCAATTAATGGGGTGGTTCATGAACCGCAACAATTTCTCAAAGTTCCATGTTCATTGAATTGCAACTGCATCTCTTAAAAAAAGCTGGTGCATTGCCTCCTGCAAATCTACTCATCCCAATAGTTTCAAAACTATGAATTAACCTAAAGTGTTGCGGAAAGTAATAGTGGATGATCGGAATAGTACATCCCACATGATCCATAGTTTTCTGATTCGTTAACATTTTTGCAATGTTTTGTACTACCCCTTCACAACATTCCATTGATCCAACACATCAGTGGGTCGAAAACAACACGTTCACATTTTTTTTTGTTTCTTGCCGGCTCAACCCGTTCACAAGAGAGGCTAATTGTATTCCCGCTCTTTGAAATGTACGATTTTTTTGGTCTTTATCTTGTCCGTTGTTTGTGGATCTCCCTCACTAGTAAAAAAATACTTGAACCCAAGAGAGGTTGTTCCTATCAAAGAAACGCTCGTATCTGCTCAGTCTCTTTCATTCATCATCAATAATTTAAAAATAGTGATTATTTGGACCAAATGACGGACGAAAGCTTTTTCTTTAGTGATGCCAAGACTCATGATATTAAGAAGGATTTAGAGTTTGGCCGAGTTTTAGGAAGGTAGGTTGTTGTAGGGAGATGGATATATCATAGGGTTGAAATGTCATCTGATCCGATGGTTTTGCGTGGACTCATCCGAAATCATACAATGTTTCAATACTCTCTTTCAGCGGTACATTCTCTATCGTGAGAGAAGCATCCCAAAAACACGACGGCAGAAAAGTAGCTGTAAAGATTATTGATAAATCTAACCTTGAAGTGAACAAGGACTCGTTGAAAACTGAAGTCAACATCTTGAAAAGTGTCAATGATCAAAATATTGTCGAGCTCATTGACGTGTACGAGACTCCTCAAAAAGTTTATCTTGTCATGGAATTGTAAGTTTTTGAACAACATGGAAACTAACAACGTGTGCCTTGGGAAATGGTGTATCCACACTATTTGGCTCATGGTGTTTATGATAGATTGACCGGAGGAGAATTATTCGATAGAATCGTGAACAAATATCCAGAAGGTACTCTGAAGATGTTGCTGCTGAACTAATTAGAAAGATTGTGTCTCCATCAAGTACTTGCACTCATGCGGTATTGTACATAGAGATTTGAAGGTACGTCGTCGTGTCTAACACCAAAACATATCATGACAATAATGCATGTTAAATGGAAAAATGTAATGTCATGCTGTAATTATTTTGTATCTTTCATTCTAATCAAAACAGCCTGAAAACTTGATCTATTCTTCTGACAGCAATGACAGTGATATTAAGATTACCGATTTTGGTTTGGCAAAGATTGCTGATGGTGATTTCTTATTGAAAACCGCATGTGGTACTCCAAACTATGTCGCTCCAGAAGTTCTCCAAAATACTGGTTACGACGCATCCGTGGACATGTGGTCTATTGGTGTAATTCTGTATATTTTGTAAGTACGGCTTTGATTCACCAAATAGGTCTAACAATGTCAACACCATGTATAATGCACGATGTATAACGTGCCAATTATTGCAACACGTTCAAAATTATCATTAGATTGTGCGGCTTCCCTCCATTCTACAGTGAAAATACTCCAGAATTGTTCGAGCAAATTATAAACGGCGATTATGATTTCCCATCTCCTTACTGGGATAAGGTCAGCGATAGTGCTAAGGATTTGATTCGACACTTGCTTGTCGTAAATCCAAAGAAGAGATTCACTCCTGATCAAACTTTGAGCCATCCATGGATTAAGAAATTGTCTACCAACAAAAATCACAGACCAGAAATTATTGATGAATTGAGGAAGTTCAATGCAAGACGTAAATTCAAGATTACAGTAGAAGCTGTATTGGCTGCTCAAAAATTGTTGGGTAAATTGAAAAATAGAAAAACTTCAACTAAAAAGCATTAAGATGCAAAATATCACGTTAAATACTGATGTCCAAAATAAACAACTCTTGAGCGTAATCATTGGTGTATGATACGTGCTCACTTTCTGAAATACTATGTTCCAATCTCATGATCATTTTAAAGTGCTGACATCCAATTCTTGTCCTATTTGGTCAAGTAAACCACCTTACTTATTGACACGTAGATTTTAAATATCGTTTCATGAGACTGTTCAATTCGTTTTTACATTTGGTCAGCTCATTATTGATCGTTTCCAGATTGGTTTCAGTAGAGTTTTCATAACCATCATGTTCTTCCTCTTCCACTGCTCCATGTGACGAGGATGATGATTTACTATCGTCCTGCAATTGTCCTGTCTGTTCCAAATATTTCATCAAATTTTGTGTAAATTCGAGGCGAGTTTTTCTCTTTATGGCATACATTTCCTCCTCATTCACCATCTCGGCCACTTGCTCTTCACTCAGCTCATACTGTTCAATGTTTTGTTCTCGTTTCTTTTTTATGGAATCTTTAGTTGGATTCGCTCCATTGGCATTTACAATCAATCCATTCTTAATGTCCATTCCTTCTGCAGAATAAATTGCAGCTTGTCCTTTCTTACTCTTTCTCGATGATGACTTTTTTTCTGTGGATGATAAGGATCCTTTGTTACTAATTTCTTCTGCAAGTTTTTCAAAATCTTTACGAACGCGGTCAGTGTCAAGCCTAATTCCATTGAAAGGAGCCAAACTTTGAACACCCAACATTCTCTGTGTTTGAATATAAAGTTGAGCATAATTCTTGCCAGGTAATATTCCCGATCGATGAATGGTACTCCAACTTCCCACTCCAAACTTCATAATTCCCAATCGGAGGATTCTATTTTCTTCTTCATTCCATCCGGGAGCTTGAGAAAAGTTGAACAGGCTTTTACTTTGTTGAATATTGTTGTTATTATTGGTTTTCTTTTTTGATGAAGTGGTGGTTGGTTGATTGGTTGTTGTTGCTGTTTCCGTTCCGATGGTACCACTTGCTTTGGTTGAGCCCGTTCGTTTTCTTTTCATTTTTTGTTCGTTGTGAGATCATCAACGCTTTTCAATCATCAACGAGGTTAATAGATACTTCATCCATTGCTTTAAAATTTGTTAAAGAACAGTACACGAATAATACATTAGAATTTTATAGTGTTTTCGAGTTTTATCATGGTACGAGAGTGTGAAAGTATTTGTTGCTCTCGTTTTTTTGACCGAGGAGCTAATATAAGCCCTGTGGTGTATATGGTATGAAGAACGTCATCGTCGTGAGACCTGTATATATAGTCATCTTGAGGTTACATATTGACAATTAGGTTCTGGTACAACGGCAGTTTGGCCGAGTGGTCAAGGTGTCTAGCACTGGGAACACCAAATCATCATATCCAAGCAAACTCCCGAAATTTTCAGAAGTGGTACAAGACCATACTCAAGCAGTTCTATTTAGGAACACCTGGTGTATCTATGAAGTCTTGAAGGTCGTCATCGATTTGAGTTGTTTTTTTTTCTGAATATAAATATAACGGTTAGTTTGGCGGGAACAACACTGACAGGTGCCCGCCAAAGAAATCTACATTTTCAAAAAATAAAATGTCTGAACAACATCATCAACAACCACCCTCTGGATCGTTGGATGGAGGAAATTCCAATCCGTTCAGGGAACGTTTGAACGTTTCAGAAAGTATCACTCTGCCAGTGCTCCGGAATCGTTGGGACTGGACAGAATGGAGGTAGGTAGTTGAAAAAAGACTCAATACAAGAGCGGAACGATGTGTTTGAAATTTTTGTGGCTGGTGAAAATATAGTATAAACCTAAAAACACATACAACGTCAAAGTAAAATCAACAATTCAACCGAAGAAATTGAAAATACCTAAAGAACTTCAACAATTTAATCATCTTGATCCTTCTCGAAATACTAGCACAAAGAAGAGGTACGTTTAAAAAACACCAGCAACAAAATGACCTGAGCGTATTTTATGCGGATGAATTGATCATAATTTTGACACCACAGAGAAACCAGCACAACAACCATCAACAAAAGAGCCTCCAGTCATCAAGAAAAATCATTCCGAAAGAATGTCCAGGAGGCTGAGAGACCACCAAAGCAAGCAAAGCACTCTGTCAATGTAAACAAGTTATCCGAGTTGACGTTGTTAAGTGCAAGTGCTAGAATCGGAGCATTGAAACCGATACAAATGGAGGACGAAGTATCATACCATGATGATGACACACGCAAACATTATCCTAGGCTATTACTTGTAACAAAAGAGTTTTCTGACGAAGAAAAAGATATTATCATGAGCGGGTGAGTATTCTTTTGTTGTCATCAATAATAATTTTTGATGATGATTTTCAATCGTGGATTGCTTCTTTAAGACAACCAATCGAAAGCAAAAGTAAATTCTTACCTCTAGAAGTATTTGACGATTTTGACACATTCGAAAGATTTTCAAACGAGGAACTACTGTCAAACAAGCACGCTACATTTTCCAAATATTATACAGGATCCAAAGATGAAGCCTATCGAGTAAGTAGTAAAAGCCAGTATCCAATCCATTTATCACAAAATCATTAATCTCACAGTGGGCACCTTGTAGAATAGTGGCATTTAACGAACAAGATAACAAATTCCTCATTGAATGGATTTCAGAAAATTCTTCTGATGAGGACTCAACAAATAATGTAAAAAGTCAAGAAGAGAAGAAGCGCAAGTGGGTAACTCGACTCAATCTATTTGTAGAATCTGATGATGTTTTTGAGCTTCGAGTCAGATGTGCTCAAATGAGACGTAAAAAGTTTGAAGAACGGATGTATTACTACTTGCAAATTGATAAGGCTATTGACGACGATTTAGTAGATATTTCTCCCTTTGAAAAGCAAATCTATGAAAAAGTGCTTAAATTGGTCGCTAACGATTCACAATTTCTCACTAGGCATGTACCCGTGATTGAGAACTATGTCAACGAAGCAAAAGAGCATTACAAGTCTTCAATCAAGGAAGGCATTTTTTTGTACTATCTCAACAGCAAGGAAGAATATGAAAAATATCAGAAATATTTATGGTGCAAGGATGAGCTCAAAAAGAATAATGCTAAAGCTCCACATCTTGGAGTTGTTGAGGTTCCAAAGTATAACTACAATGAGCTTCATGCAATTATTGAGCAAAATATATTTTATACCAATCCAGATCTGGTTGAGGCTCTTCATAACATTCACACACAACTTTATTTATTAATCAGCAGCTTGCAGGAAGACGGAAAATCCATGGATTTAGTCATGACTGAAAAATTTGAAACACCAATTGATTTAACCGCTTTTTTGACTATTCAAACCGAAACGCTCTCTAACTCAATGAAGAGAATTCGAGAGGATTGGTGTCAAAAAGTAACATCTATTGTACAGAACGATTTAGATGGCTTTTTCCA
The DNA here is from genome assembly GCF_003324165.1 of Naegleria lovaniensis. Lineage (NCBI taxonomy): Eukaryota > Heterolobosea > Eutetramitea > Acrasida > Naegleriidae > Naegleria > Naegleria lovaniensis. Next base: position 578,645 of record NW_025407843.1, read on the forward strand.
TTTCTTCGAGGACGACATGGAACGTTTTGAGTCTTCTCGTATGAAAAAATTTTTGAGATTGACCAATATTGTGCTCTCTGTCCAGCTGAGAGATTATGTTTTTGACGAGCTTCAAAAATTACATGATTTCATATATCCCTATCATGCAAGAGAATGTAAACATTTTGATGCGAATGAGGTCACTGGCTTTGAACCACTCTTCACCATAAAGATAATTGAGCAAGAACACAATGGTGGCTATAGCATTGCATTTAGCCCATCTCTGGAACAGATTTTAGAAGGAGTTCGACAAGTATTCTTTGGGGTGTTGGAAGAGACCAACTTTGTAAACGGAATTGGTGAAAATCTTTTCCCTCTTCTTACTCTCAGCTCTGAGCAATATTCTATCAATAACCTTCAATTGAAGTCAGAAGAGCAAACTCAAAATTTATGGAAGGACATTGAAGAAGTGGTTATTTCGAACTTTACTGAACCAGAGCTGTTGATCAACCTCTACAAGAATTACGAATACTGCTTAACACTTGATCCCGTAATATTTGCACAAAACTTCTTTAATGAGAGGTTTGGAAAGATGGACATCCCTACTCTGTTAGCCCAGTTTAGAGATGAATTGAATAGACTCAAACAAGCATCTCAAGAAGTTTTCGACATTTCAACAGATTATGTCAACTTTAATTTACTTCGAATTGATTGTACAGAAATTAAGGAAGCACTATTTAATAGAACTGACGGAGCAGCAAAAGAATTGATGAAACTAATTTCAAAATGGGGAACTGAAGAAAGTCACAGAATATCTCTGGCGTTTAAGGCTGTCTACGAAAAAGTTCAAATGATTCCCCAAACAGCAGAAGAGTTGGACGATCTTAAAAAGTACCTACTTGACTGTACAAAAGAAATTGAACGTCTGCAGAGCCAATTTGCCACTGTTAAATCCAGTTTTGGGCTCTTATCAGATTTTACTTTTAACCTTGAAAGCGAAGACTTTTCGTCATATGTAGACACTCATTCTTGGCCCAAGAAAGTCTATAGTCTACTTGAAGACAGTACTATTCGATTGGAAGAGGACAAGAGAAAGTTCATGGATGAACTGCAAAGAGATATCAATACTTTGATTCATAACTTTGATATTTACGAAAAAGAAATTGAAACATTTGCTTCATTCAACGACTTGGACAAGACAGATGAATATCATGAAAAGATCAAGCAAATGGAAGCCAAACTTGAGGAGGCCAAGAAAAATGCTGATCTCTATAACAATCGTGAGCGAATGTTCAACATGAATACTACCGAGTTCACCAAACTAAAGGATATCGAAAAGCTCTTTAAACCATACTTTGACCTTTGGACAGTTGCTTTTGAAAAAGCTCAAAACTTCCCCAAGTGGAACGAAGGAACGTTTATGCTTTTGGACGCTAATTATATTGAAGAATGTTTGAACATGTGGACAACCAATTTAAGAAATTTAGAAAAGATATTACTGCCAAAGGATGAGACAGCCAAGGAAATTACCAAGCAGGTTAAGAAGGAGGTGTCCGAATTCAAGAAACACATGCCCTTGATTAAAGCATTAAGAAATGATGGACTCAGACAAAGACACTGGCAAAAGATTGCCAAGTTACCAGTGGAATTCGGTAAATCATCAGCTCCTCTCGATATTGAAAGTATCAACATTATGAACTTGGGAGATTTCACAAAACTAGGTTTTGAAGAGAGAAACATTTTGGAAAGAATTATTGAGATTTCTGATATCGCCAGTAAGGAAGCAGTAATTTCTCGTAATCTTGAAAAGATGTATGCTGCTTGGAGAAATGTCAACTTCCATTTGGAAAAGTATGGAGCTACGTACAAGCTTGTCGAATTAGATGAACTACAAGTGCTGCTTGACGAACAAATTGCCATTACTCAAAGCATGCGTGCTTCACCCTATGTCAAAGAACTTGAAGCTGAAGTGATGGCATGGGAAAACAAACTCATTGAAAGACAAGACATTATGGTAGAATGGATCAAATGTCAAGTTGCTTACTTGTATTTGGAACCAATTTTCAGTTCTCATGACATTTCAGCCCAGCTTCCTGATGAAGCAACCAAATTTGCCATGGTCGACAAGATGTGGAAGAATGTTATGGACAATGCATACAAAACCAAGGTTGTTGCACAGGTTGTTTCCGATGAAAATATGATCGATAACTTTCAGACTGCCAACAAGAGACTGGACCAAATTCATTTTGGTCTAAAGCAATACTTGGAGACCAAGAGAAGAGCATTTCCAAGATTTTATTTCCTGTCCGATGATGAGCTTCTTGAAATTCTCTCAGAGACAAAGGACCCACTTCGAGTACAACCGCATTTGAAGAAATGTTTTGAAGGCATTGACAAGCTCGAGTTTGATAAGGAAGGAAAAATTGTTGCCATGTTGAGTAAACAAGGAGAAAGAATTGCCTTCACGAAACCTGTGATACCAGCTGAGAAGAATGGTAGAGTGGAATTATGGCTTTTGGAAATTGAAAGTGAAATGAAAGTAGCTCTCAGACATGTCATTGAACAATCCATCAATGCCTATAGCGCTATCGCTGGTAATATTGATAAGAGAGGGCAATGGATTTTGAATTGGCCAGGTCAAGTTGTATTAACTGTCAGTCAATTATTCTGGACAAAGAAGTTGAAGAGTCGATCAATGTGCAAGGCGTCAAGGGAGTACAAAGATACTACTCTAAAATGACAAAGCAACAAAAGGCTCTTATCGAATTAGTGAGAGGCGAGAATTTGTCGCTTTTGCAAAGTATCACATTGGGTGCAATGGTTGTGATCGACGTTCATGCAAGAGACGTCGTTGCTGGACTTGTAAAGGAAGAAGTGAGTGATATTTCTGACTTTGAGTGGCAAAGTCAACTACGATACTATTGGGAAGACACCAAAGATATCAATGGCAAAAATCAATTCCAAGTTATTGTCAGACAAATTACATCCGTACTAAATTACGGCTATGAATACTTGGGTAATCAAGGAAGACTTGTGATTACTCCTCTCACAGACAGATGTTACAGAACTTTGACTGGTGCTCTACAACTATACAAGGGAGGTGCTCCAGAAGGTCCTGCAGGTACAGGTAAAACAGAAACTACCAAAGACCTTGCTAAGGCCATTGCCAAACACTGTATTGTATACAATTGTTCAGATACATTGACCTATGAATCAATGGCACAATTCTTCAGAGGTCTAGCCTCAAGTGGTGCTTGGTCATGTTTTGACGAATTTAACAGAATTGAATTGGCTGTACTTTCTGTAGTTGCTCAACAAATTCAAACAATTCAAATTGCTGTTGCGAGTAGAGCCACCAGATTCTTCTTTGAGAACATGGAGATTAATATGAATCCTACCTGTGCAATCTTTATCACAATGAATCCTGGTTATGCTGGTAGATCTGAACTACCTGACAACTTGAAAGCATTATTCCGCCCTGTAGCAATGATGGTCCCTGACTATGCCTTAATTGCTGAAATTTCCCTGTTTTCTTATGGTTTCTTGGACGGCCGTAAACTTGCTAAAAAGATTGTTACTACTTACAAACTTTGCAGTGAATTACTTTCATCACAAGATCACTATGATTATGGTATGAGAGCTGTTAAAGCTGTACTTGTTCGAGCTGGTTCTCTCAAGAGACAGTATCCTAATATTAATGAGGAGCAGCTCATGTTGAGAGCCCTAAACGATGTTAACCTTCCAAAGTTTATTTCTGCGGATATTCCTCTATTCAATGGTATCATTACTGACTTGTTCCCATCCATTCAACACCAAAAGGTTGACTATTCTGAACTGGAAAAGAATATCAAACTTACATGTTCAGAAATGAATTTACAACCTGTCCCTTATTTCATTGAGAAAATAATTCAACTTTATGAAATGATTATTGTGAGACACGGTTTAATGTTGGTTGGCGTACCTCTCTCTGGTAAGACAAAGGCATACATTGTGTTAAAGGCAGCCCTTGAAAAAATGGGTGAAAAGATTCATGTAAAAGTACTGTCTCCAAAAGCTGTAACACTTGGTCAATTGTACGGGTACAGAGATACCAAAACTAAAGACTGGAAGCATGGGGTGTTGGCTATCCAATTTGAAGACTTGAGCTCACTAGCCGAAAATGACAGAAAATGGCTCATGTGTGACGGTCCAGTAGATGCTATTTGGATTGAATCAATGAACACTGTGTTGGACGACAATAAGAAATTGTGTTTAACTTCTGGACAAATTATTAAGATGGGAGAAAATATGAACATGATGTTTGAAGTGCAAGACTTGGCTGCTGCCTCTCCTGCTACAGTTTCCAGATGCGGTATGGTTTACATGGAAGCTGAAAAAATAGGATCTTGGGAACCCTTCTTGCAAAGTTGGCTAACGAGTGCAGAATTCCCTGCTCCTTTGAGAGAATCTAAAGACTTTAACGAAGTGGAAGAATGTCTGCGTACTCTCTTCTCAACATTTATTCCAGCCATCATGAAAATGTTTAAGATGTACCACAGCTCATCTGCATACATTAGAGTGAGAAGCGACTCAATGCTTGTGGTTTCTCTTATCAACATCATGCAAAGCTTGATGGATGAATTTGCAGATCCAAAACAAATTGCATCGATCAATAATAAGGATAAGATATTTATTTTGGAGTGTTTGTTCCAATTTGCCTTAATTTGGTCTGTTGGTGTTGTATGTGACGATCGAGTGAAGTTTGATCAGCACTATAGAAATATTATTGAAGAAAAGTCCAGAACAAAGGCATTCAAATTCCAACTTCCAATTCCAGAGAAGCCCAATACTCTTATTTTCGATTTTGTTTTCGACAAGAAGACCAGAAAATGGATTGAATGGACAGCATCTGATTATGCTCCAAAGACTACAATCAAGCCAACTGAAGAGTTCAGAAATATCATTGTTCCAACAATGGATACCATTAGATTCCAATTCATGCTTAAAACTCTTCTTGATCACGGAAAACAACCTCTCTTTGTTGGTCCAACAGGAACAGGAAAAAGCGCTTACATTAAGCAATTTTTGCTCAATATTGATAATTATTATCCTGAAGATCAAAAGTCTAACATGCTTCCTGCTTTTATTAACTTTAGTGCCACCACAACTCCAGGGCTCACGCAAGACATTGTCGAATCAAAACTTGGTAGAAGAAAACAAGGATACATTGGTCCACCCATTGGTAAAAAGATGGTCATATTTGTGGATGATTTGAACTTGCCAACTCTTGATGAATATGGTGCTCAACCAACCATAGAACTGCTTAGACAATGGCAAGATCAAGGTGGTTGGTATGAAAAATCAAGCAAAACAGCAGCATTCACTCATGTAGTGGATGTGTTATTCGTTTGTGCTATGGGTCCAACTGGCGGTGGTAGAAATGAAGTTTCGTCACGATTCTTGAGACATTTCAATGTCATTGGATTGACATCTTTTGATAACCAAACATTGACAACCATCTTCTCAGAGGTCATGGACTGGTTCGTTGCTTCGAACAACATTTCTGTGATCAGCAAGATTCTTGCCAGACAAATTGTACTTGGCTCTATAAGTTTGTACAATAATGTAATTGAACAATTCAGACCAACTCCAGAAAAGTCTCACTATACATTCAACTTGAGAGACTTGTCAAAAGTCTTCCAAGGTATTGTTGGAGTTGGAACCAAATTGGATGGATCTCAACTTGACAAGGTTTCTCTCGTTAAAATTTGGGCTCACGAAGCCATCAGAGTTTTCCATGACCGTCTAGTTAATGACCAAGATAGAGAAGCTTTCTTCCAAATTCTTGATAAGGAGTTACAAGTTGGAGAGATTAAATACATTATGGAAGAAACAACATTTGACTATAGAAGTACCTTGTACACTGCATTAACAGATGAAACTTGTGAAAAGTTTAAAGAAGTAACGCTCAACAAATCAACAGACCCCAATATTACAGACATTGGCAAGTTACATAGCATTTTGGCATCAAAATTGGAAGCATACAATGAAATTCACAGCAAGATGGACCTCGTTTTGTTCAACTTTGCCATTGAACATATTGCCAGAGTAGTTAGAATTATCACTCAACCTGGAGGTAATGCACTGTTGATTGGTGTAGGTGGCAGCGGTCGTCAAAGTTTAACAAAGCTTGCGGCCTTTGCAGCTGACTATACTCTATTTAGCATCCAATTAACTAGATCTTTTGGAGTCTCTGAATGGAAGGACAAATGAAAGAATTACTGCTCAGTGTGGGTATTAAGAAAAACCAAACAGTGTTCTTGTTCAATGATAATCAAATCAAGTATCAAGAATTCTTGGAAGACATTAGCAGTATTTTGAACACTGGTGAAATTCCTAACTTGTTTGACAAGGATGAGTACAAGGATATCTGTGAAAATTTGAGAACTCATGCAAGAAATGAGGGCAGAGGTCAAACTCCTGAAGAACTCTACAATTATTTTGTTGACAGATGTAAAGAGTGTCTGCACATTGTGTTGTGTATGAGTCCTGTAGGAGATAGTTTAAGAAACTATCTAAGAATGTTCCCTTCACTCGTCAATTGTTGCAATATTGATTGGTTCAGTTCTTGGCCAGATCAAGCGTTACATGCTGTTGCAGAAAAGTTCATTAAAAGTATTGGTGAGACCAGCGAAGAGGATACAGAAAAGGGAATTTCTATTCCAAAAGACGAGGTATTCGAGAAGGACTTTGACAAGTACATTGACTTGTGTGCCTACTTCCATACGTCTGCAATTGAACTTTCCAAGACCTTCTTGGAGAAGATGAAGAGACATAACTATGTAACTCCAACCACATATTTGGAACTTTTGAGAAACTTTAAAGACTTGGTAAAAGAAAAACGAAAAGAGTTACATACTCTTAGAGGAAAGTTCGAACTAGGTCTTCAAAGAATTGCAGAAACGGATAAGGATGTTAACCAAATGCAAAAAGAATTGGAAATTTTACAACCCAATCTCATTGAGCTATCTAAACAAAATGAAGAATTATCAAAGAAAATTGAGATTGAGTCGATTAATGCAAACGAAAAAGCAAAGAAGATTGAGATTGAGCAGGAAGAAATTAACAAACAAGTGGCAAAGAACGAAGAGGATAAAATGTACTGCCAACAAGAGCTCGCTCAAGCTGAGCCAATTTGGATCGAAGCTCAACAGAAAGTTAAGGAAATTACCACACAGCAAATTGCAGAAGTAAGAGGTATGCAAGCTCCACCTGAAGGTGTAAAAATGGTGTTGAAAGCCATCTGCATCATGAGAGGAGAGAAGGTCAAAACCATTGATGATGGCCTTGGTAATAAGACTAAAGACTGGTGGGGTGCTTCCAAAGAAATGATGGCCAAAAAGGGTTTCTTGAATTATATCAAAAACTTTGATATGAATTCTCTTACTGCAGAAATTGTGCAAACGCTCTCACCAATTTTAGCTGAAATGGATGTTGAGAAAATCAAAAGATCAAGTGCTGCTGCTTTTGCTTTGAATGAATTCTTAAACGCTCTCGTCAAGTACTATAAGGTGAATAGCGTCGTTGAACCAAAACGAAAAGCTCTCGCAGAAGCAGAGGAAAAATGTGCTGAAGCAGCTAGATATTTACAAGAAAAGAAACGGGAACTTGCTGAGATTCAAGAAATGATCGGTCAGAAAGAAGTTGAAAGAAAAGAGTGTGAAGCAAAGAAAAATGAATTAGAAACAGAATATCAAATGGTCAGTGTCAAGTTGGAGAGAGCAACCAAGTTGATTGGTTTGTTAGAAGGAGAAAAAATCAGATGGGAAGAAACATTGGCACACATTATTGAACAACAAACATGCACGAACGGTGACATTTTGTTAGCTTCAGGAATTCTTTCATATCTGGGCGCTTTCACATCTGAATACAGAAGAAAAATTGTTAAGAAATGGACTCAAAAGTTAACACAATATGGTATCAAGTTTTCTGAAACTTTTCATTACCTTCAACATTGGCAGAATCAATGGAAGTTAGAAATTGGATTATCAAGGAAGGTCTTCCTTCTGACGACTTCTCTGTAGAGAACGCAACCATTGTCAAGAGAACAACTGGAAGATGGCCACTCTTTATTGATCCTCAAGGACAAGCCATGAATTGGATCAAAGAAAAGGAGAAACAACAAAAGAAGGATGCAGACTCTCTACTCGTGATCCAAATGACAAATCCTTCCCTTATTAAGAGTTTAGAAAAGGCCATCACGCAAGGTACTACCACCATTATTGAAGGTGTGAGTGAAGAATTGGATCCAGCTCTTGAACCGCTACTGACACTTCGAACATATTATATTGGAGGCGTCAAGTATATCAATTTGAGCGACACACCCACAATTTATAACGATTCATTCAAACTGTATCTGGTTACAAGTCTTTCTAATCCTCACTACCTTCCAGAAGTATCTACTAAGGTACAAATTATTAACTTTATGATCACTCCGTATGGTTTGGAAGAACAGTTGCTTGCAATTGTTGTCAGAATTGAAGAAAAGAAGTTGGAAACTGAAAAGAATAACTTGGCTATTCAAAATGCCAAATATCAAGAACAGCTCAAGCATTATCAAGATAAGATTTTGCAACTACTTGTCGAAACAACAAAAGAGAAAATGCTTGATGACGACACTGTGATCAATGCTCTTTCGTCTTCCAAACAAACTTCAAGAAAAATTGAACAAAAGCAGATTGAAACCAAAAAGACAGAAAAAGACATTGATACTAAGAGAAATCTTTATAGACCAGTGGCAGAAAATGGAAGCACTTTATTCTTTGCCATTTGCGAACTTCCTAACATTGATCCAATGTACCAATATAGTTTGAGTTGGTATCAAGAACTCTTTACTCAATGCATTAATGAGCTTCCACATGAAGAGAATAGATCCATCACACAAAAGATTGATCAACTGAAGGATTACTTTACTTATCAAATGTATACCAAGGTCTGCAGATCCTTATTCCAAAAGGATAAGCTGTTATTCTCATTACTATTGTGTATTCAATTAATGAAAAAGAAGGGACACATGGATAACGAAGAGTTGAAATTCCTCCTCACTGGTACCAGCTCCGTTGTCAACCATGAAGAAGATGAAAACAAGAAACTACCTGATTGGATCACTCAAAACATGTACAATGAATTGTGTCAAATTGATGGCATGTCTCCTCCCTTCCAACACTTTAAGAAAGAATTCTTTGATCATTTACCTAAATGGAAGAAGATTTATGACTCTCAAAAACCACAAGAAGAACCTTATCCTGATCGGTGGGACAAATTGACTCAATTCCAGAAAATGATGGTGTTGAGAGTTTTGAGACCTGACAAGCTCAGTCCAGCAGTAGAATCATTTGTTGAAAAGAATATGGATAAGCGTTATATTGAACCAGTTCAATTTAATTTACGAGTCTCCTATCAAGATTCATCTCCAACCAAGCCACTCGTGTTTATTCTTTCTCCTGGTGTTGACCCAATGGAACAATTACGTAAATTTGCAGATCAAGAAAATGTTACTCTCAAGAGCTTGTCTCTTGGTCAAGGCCAAGAAGATTTTGCTACTGAAATGATCAATCAAGGAACTATCCAGGGTAATTGGGTTGTATTACAGAACTGTCACGTACTTCTTTCATGGATGCCCAAACTCGAAAAGATTATTGATGAATTGGCAAGAAATGAAAGCAAGATTGCAACCACTTTTAGGTTATGGCTGACAAGTATGCCAAGCGAGAAATTCCCAGTGACCATTCTCCAAAGAGGTGTAAAAATTACCAACGAACCACCACGTGGTTTGAAAGCCAATTTATTGCAATCATGGAATGCTGATCCAATTACTGATGCTAAATTCTTTACTACTTCCAAGAAGAGTCGAGAATTCAAAAAGCTTTTATTCGGTTTGACATTTTTCCATGCCCTAGTTCAAGAACGAAGAAAATTTGGTGCTTTAGGATGGAATATTAGCTACGAATTCAATGATTCTGATTTGAATATTTCATTGAGGCAACTACAAATGTTTTTGAACAGCAAGGATGCAAATATTCCTTTCAAAGCTCTCACCTATCTCACAGGTGAATGCAACTATGGAGGCAGAGTCACCGATGATCACGATCGAAGAACCTTGATGGCCATTCTCTCTGATTTTTACAATGAAGAAATTTTAGAAGACGGCTACAAATTGTCACCTTCAGGAATTTACACAGTTCCAAGTGGAGATAAGAAGCATAATGAATATATTCAATTCCTTGAAAAGTTGCCATCATGGGAAAATCCAGAAGTATTTGGCTTGCACGACAATGCCACCATTAGTAAGGATCAAACAGAAGCTATGAACATGTTCGACGCTCTTCTCTCAACTCAACAAAACAATGCCTCTGAAGAGAATGAAGACGAAGATGGAAGAGAAACATCGCATGAAGCTGATGCATTGTACGAATTGGCTGGAGACATTCTTTCCAAGTTACCAGAAAACTTCCAAATTGAAGGCGAATCAGGAGCTGAAAACAAGTTTAAAGTCGATTATCATGAAAGTATGAATACTGTCTTTGTGCAAGAATTGATTCGATTTAACCGATTGCTCAATGTCATTCGACATTCACTCAAACAGTTACAATTGGCATTGAAAGGTCTCGTTGTGATGAGTAGTGACTTGGAACAACTCAGTTTTTCACTTTCGAATGGTAAATTACCAAAATTATGGGCTAAAGTCAGTTATCCATCGAGAAAACCTCTTCGTACCTATATTCAAGATCTTTTGAAGAGAATTGAATTTTTCAGACATTGGTTCGATCATGGAAAACCAAATGTGTATTGGTTGAGTGGTTTCTTCTTTACTCAATCATTCTTGACAGGTATCAAACAAAATTATGCAAGAAAACACAAGATTGCTATTGATCAAATTGAGTTTGAATTTGAAGTATTGAATAAGCATTTTGACCCTAATACTGCTCATGAATTATCAGAACCAGAATCTGGATGTTATGTCTATGGATTGTATTTGGAAGGAGCTGCATGGGACATGCAAAAAGGAACACTGACAGATCCAAGACCTAAACAACTCTTTGATGAAATGCCACTGATTTGGTTCAAACCTGTGAATGTGGCTGCAAGTGAAAATCAATCAGAGAATGGTACCAATGTCAATTCTTCTCATTACGTGTGTCCATTGTACAAGACGAGTGAAAGAAGAGGTGTTCTCTCGACGACAGGTCACTCGACCAACTTTGTCATGAGTATCAAGTTACCAATGAGTGATGACACCAATGAAAAGTATTGGATCAAGAGAGGATGTGCCTTGTTGTGTCAACTTGATTAATAAAGTTGTAGTACATGTGTCAAGTATGAAATTAAATTATGTTTTTAATAATAATTAATTATTCAAAATTGTAATTGCTTGTGGTAATCTCACGTGAGTTACTCCTCTCATTATGTTTGCAACGTTCTTAACATTTCATGAGTCCTGTTATATGCACCTTCAACATTCTTCATCTCACTAACAACAACCATCAATTAAAATGAACTCAAGCCCAAATAGCCAAAATTGCCATGGCAGCAAAACCAACAAGCATTAAACAAAATCGCAGCAATTTCAAAAACTTATTCTTTGGCTGATGGATTGCAATCTCCATCAATGAAACATATACAAATGCTCCAGCAGCAATCGACATGAGTATTCCCTGTGTCACTTTCCAACTATCATTTTCAAGTGCATTCGATTGAGCAGCCGAAACAATTCCCAATCCAATTCCAATACCTACTGGCACTGAAATGGAATACAAAAACAACAATGCAACGGCCATCCACAAACTTTTACAACCCTTCTCGACAATCGATCCCAATGAAAATGCCTCAATAAACTGATGCGCAATGATGGCTGCAAAAATACTCCACATATTTCCAATGTCAAGTTCAGCTCCAAATCCCAATCCAATAAAAATCGAATGTGTCGAAAGTGCCAACCATAACACAATGGCTGTCAAAACCAATGGAATTCCATGTTTGTGATTGGTTTCGAAAAGCATTTGAGTGGCTTCATGATGTGCACATGCCGTGTGATCTCCACTATTGTGTCCATGATCGTGATGAGCATGATGTTGGGCACAGACTGTTGGCTCGCAGGTGGTCTTGGCTTGATTTTCAATATCGACAAGAGATGGAGATTGAGCTCCTTGTGGTGGTTGATCGGCAGCGGTGGTTGAGGTTTCGTCCATCATGCTCGTGTCCAAAGCATCCTGACTGTTGAATTGAACGCTGGTGCTCGTGGGCAATTCTTCGAGCATTTCTTGAGAATGATTCATGTCATTGGTTTGGGATTTTAAGGCCTTTTCTTCGATGGTTACGACATGAGAATCACAGCTGTGTCCATGATGGTGGCCATGGCTATGGTCATGAGAATCCTTTGATTTGAACCAATTCGATAAGAATGCAAGTAACACAAACTCCAATCCATACAAAACCAAGAATCCCATACACAAGACCAATGGAGCGATTGGATATTCTGCAGCCGTGGAATCTCCCAATGCTTCCAGACCGTCATGCAACAATTCACTACCTTCACTCATCATGTGTAAAATACCAACACTCAACAAGACACCTCCTGCAAAACCATTGCATTGATCAATCACAATACTAATCAAACCTTGATTCAAACGTTTCCTTAAATAGGAAATTCTTCCGAAACATAAAGGAACCAAAGAGATTAAAAAACTGCCAATGAGAATTCCAAAAAGAGTGCTTAATTTAGTGGCCAATAATGTGGTGACTTGTTCTTGTGTGAGAGTTTCATCTTGGGTCGTGCTGTTATTCGTAGAATTATCAATCTCAGATTGCAACGCTGAAAGAAGTTGTTGTGGCAATAGTGAAATAATGGGCACTTGAAAATGATCGTGTATCGATGATTGTGTCATGTTGTTGAAATTTTAATGAAAGGATATTTCAGTCGCCGACTTGGATTTCGAAAGATTGTGTCCGTATTTGTGCGCGCTTGCAAAAAAAAGTTGAAGCGAAAAAAAAGGACTCAAAAAAAGGCCTGCTTGGCTGGTTTGGTTATTTTTTTTGAATTTTTCACCAATTATTCACCCAACCAAGGGCGACAATTTTTGTTGTTTACAATGGCTAGTCAACCAAGTTATTTTTGGGATTTCACGTTCATGTACTGAACATAAAAGACACTAGTTGAACCAGTTGCAAAGTGTTGAGGCGCCTCCTCAACTACGAAGCTTGCAGAGCAAATTTTCTTGTCTTTTCATTTTCCACCAGGAAGTGGAAATTTAATCATCCTTAAATCAAAAAAATGTCGTCATCATTCCGTGTACAACATTTATTCTCGGTATCTAGGCTAGACACGGAAGAGAACCCAATTCTTGAAAAGAGATTGCAAAATGCTCCTGCTCACTCCACACAATTTGTACCACCACAACAACAATTCGGAATTGCATTATTGGGAGTTCATGGATCGGGAAGAAGCACGCTCATGTTTCAATATGCGTACAGCTTGATACGGAATGATCCGACGAGTAGTGTCATGATTTTACTTCATCGGAATGCTTCTCCACCTCTTCCGATATTTGATGAAGATGATCCACAAGTCACCTCATGTTTGAAACGAATTGAAGTGAAATACATTGATACGTATAATTTATTAGTGGCTTTCTTGGCAAATATTCAATTGCTGCCCGATGAAAGCTTACCTAGGTATATATTTGTAGATAATTTGTCAACGTTTTTTGCAGCTCATCAGAAGGAAAATCCATACTTGTCGATTGTGAATGTGGACGATGATGATGGAGAGGACTTTAACTTTGCAATGATACCCGAAAATAATGCACACAATACTAATCAATTATTGGGATTCGGAGGACAAAAATCATCATCTGCAGCCAACACCTCTTATTCAGTGGCAGAAGCTCTTCACATTCGAGTGTTTGCACTATTACAAAATACTTGTTACTTTCTCGCACAGAAATTCCCTCAGTCCTCTCCTAATTTTATGGTCACAGATATTGATGAGACGTATCCATTCTATGCACGATGGTGTCCACTTGTGTTGACTCTGAGTCATTACCGCGAGAATCAAGCAGGCACCTCAACACAACAGCCTCAACAACAACAAAACAAATCAAACCAATTTATTCTCAAGGTGGCACTTATTAACGAGATGCATGATCCCTACAAATTGAAAGCAGTTTATGAACTGACAGAAACTGAATGTATTTTGAAAAAGTTGGATTATGCACTGCCCAAGTTTGCATGATGCTTGGAATAAATCGAAGACAACAATTTTGAGGCAATTGCATTGATCCCAATATTCAACGAACCTGCATTTTACAACTGTACACGTCACCATATGAGTGATATTGAGCTTTGAAAACTGTTCCCAAGAATTCACACGAACAAACGAACAAATGAACCTAGTTTTCAAATGCCACATTCATCACTTCAACTTCAAATCTCAACCACGGTCCTGTCAATACTAATCAACGACACGAACGGATTGAAGATCAAAGTCAGGAATGAATCGACAATAAGAAAACTTTCACCAACAAATCTAAAAAAAATTGTTTACATCTCGTTTGACACCCTGTGTTTTGACAAACAACAACAACTATCGGAGAGTGCACTTGGCCTTAACTTTGGAGCAGAACACTAGTAGTAGTACTCGTTGAAGAAGGAATTTTATATATTTAGTATTCATCATAATATCTATATTTCTTTACATCATCTATATTTACATTATATTTGTAGTAATATTTTACATCATCAAATTTTCCATTCGTAGAGAACACTAGGATCGTTTTTATTTTTAAACTTTTTTAAAATCATCATCATCACTCGCGAAATTTACTACACCTCACCACACTACACCCTCATCAAAACCGAAATATTTCAACAACCAACAGAACCAAATCACCAAGATGAAAAATCGTATGTCTGTTGTGGACATCCGTGCCATTGTTGCGGAATTGAGAGAACAAATTATCGGCATGAGATTGGCCAATCTGTATGACATTAACAAGAAGACTTACTTGTTGAAATTTGCCAAGACCGATGAGAAGATTGTTGTACTCATTGAATCAGGAATTAGAATTCATAGTACAGCGTTTGAGAGAGACAAGTCGAAAATGCCATCTGCATTCGTATTGAAGGTAAGTATACTGTCGGGAGTAATTATTGTAAATTTACAAATCGGAAACATAATTATTTGAATATTGAATGGCTAAAATTCGGAAACATCATGCATTCCGAACGACAATGCAACAAAAATTCAAACAACTTTCTAATTACTTCATCCACTTGCTTTGTTCTCACACCATCATTTTCAATCCATCTATTAACAATTTATGACTGTTGTCTCAAACACTGTAGTTGAGAAAACACATCAGAACCAAAAGATTGGAAAATGTAGCACAATTGGGCGTTGATCGTGTCGTTGATTTCACCTTCGGAGTTGAAGAAAAAGCCTATCACCTTATTGTAGAGTTCTTTGCCAAGGGTAACGTTGTTCTCACGGACCATCAATACAAGATTATTAGTTTGTTACGTACACACAGTAAGGAAGCAGAGACTGGCTTGTTTGCTGTCGGAGAGACTTATCCAGTGTCAACTCGTTTGCAATTTGAGGGAATTTCAAAAACAAGTCTTGCTCAAACTTTTCACAATGCAATTGACAAGGAATTAACGAGTGCTGTGCAAGCAACAACTCAAGAAGAAACACCACAAGATCAAAAGAAGAAACAGCACTCGAAAAAAGCTCCTACTGTTCCAACACTTACTGTCAAAAATTGTCTTGTCAATTATTTGGATTATGGTACAGGATTTGTTGAGCATGTTTTACTCACGTCTGATACTCTTCCACAAAATCTTAACCTTCTCGATAGCTCACAAGATCTCACTAAACGACTATTGGTGGAAATTGAGAGCGTCCTTAATTCTACTCCACTCGTTGAGACACCAATTTTGGATAAACTTGTGGCATCATTTAAGGAAGTGGACGACTTTATCATGAGAATTAAGACCGAAAAACAAAAGGGTTATATTATTCTCAAAGATATTGTACATCAAAAACAACTGGATGAGGTCACTGTTGAAAATCCATTCGCTCCTGCAACTAAGAGTCAACATCTTCGGATCAGACATCACCACAACAGCAAGAGGAGAATGGCTCTGCATCGGCGTCTTTAGAACAAACTGAGCCAATGCCTCTCAACGAATTGCAATTGAAGCAAATAGAGTTATTGAAAGAGGAGAAGCGTTTGTCCATTAAGAGAGACCAATACGATGATTTTACTCCATTCCTTTTCGAGCAAGTTCGTAGAAAAATTCCAACCAATCCTGATGAAATCAAAGTTATTACCTTCCAATCATTTGACAAGTGTGCAGACGAATTCTTCTCAGCTATTGAGGCTAAGAAAATTGAATCTCAAAAATCAAGTGTTGAGAACGTTGTTGAAAAGAAGTTGAATAAGGTCAAAAAAGAACAAGAACTCAAATTGCAAGAGTTGCAAGCTTCTATGGACAAGTATGAAACTATTGCAAATTTGATTGAGCAATATTATGAAATGGTTGATCAAGCAATTCAAGTTGTTTGTGGTGCACTTGCTCAATCTCAGCCATGGGAAACAATCAAACAAGTTATTAAGGAGCATCGAGACATCGATCCAATTGCTGCCATGATTCATAAATTGAAATTGGAGTCCAGCCAAATTACATTGATGCTTCCACCACCATCAGTTTATATAAACCAAGAGGATGACTATGAGGAAGACGAAGAAGATGAAGAGGAAAAGAATGAACAAGACGAGAGCGATGAGAGTGACGAGGACAACACCACCTCATCATCTAAAAAAACAAAGGAAGAACCAATGCGAATTGACATTGATATTTCCATGACAGCCCATGCAAATGCAGCCAAATATTATGCCTTACGTAAAAAGTCAGCAGAGAATAAGGAAAAAGCCACTCTTGCCTCGAAGAAGGCCATCAAGAAAACCGAACAAAAAACACTCGAATCTGCAAAGAAAACTCAAGTCAAATCTGAAATTACTCTTCGAAGAAAAAGATTCTGGTTTGAGAAATTCTATTGGTTTATTACATCTGAGAATTACCTTGTATTGGGTGGCCGTGATGCGCAACAGAATGAACTTCTTGTGAAGCGATATATGAGAAAGGGTGATATTTATGTTCATGCTGATGTTCACGGAGCTTCATCATGTATTATTAAGAATCCAACAGGAGAACCTATTCCTCCACTCAGTCTTCAAGAAGCAGGCATGTTTTGTGTTTGCAGAAGTGTGGCTTGGGACAATAAGGTCATGTCCAGTGCCTACTGGGTGTATGACCATCAAGTCTCGAAAACAGCTCCTTCTGGTGAATATTTAACTTTGGGAAGTTTTATGATTCGTGGAAAGAAGAACTTCTTGCCACCATCACCACTCGTCATGGGATTTGCCGTAATGTTTAAAGTCGATGAATCATGTATTCCAAATCACCTTCAGGAGAGACAACCAAGAATGAGCGCTGCTGAAGCATCCGATTATCTTAACAAGGTCTCTGACGCATTTGCCAACGAATATTACGATGATGCAGAGTCATCCACTACTGGAGGCACGTTTGAGGAAGACACAACCACCACAAGCGCCAACGACATTCTCAGTAACGATAAACATGGTACCGTCACCACCACGACAAGTACTTCTAAGGCAGAGACAACAGAAGAAGAGGACAATCGAGTGCACCATAGAGACAATGTCACTAGTGAGGAAATTCTCGAACTCGAAGCCAACCATCCAACCACAAACGAAATGGATGACGAAGAGGATGAGAATTCTCAACAAAATGGCACTGAGACGAAAAGGAGAAATCTCTCTGCAAAAGAGAAGAAGTTGTTGCAACGACTCAAGAAGAAGGGTATGAGTGACAAGGAGGCCAGAGAAGCCATTCTTTCTGGTAACATTCCTGAAGATATGCAAAAGAAATCAGAAACAAAGGAACAACAACAAGAAGATACAACAACTGAGGAAACTGCAACAGCTGAGGCCTCTTCTTCATCTCTCCCAGTTCATAAACCAAAAGGTATGAAACGTGGCAAATGGAAAAAGCTCAAAACCAAGTATGCAGATCAAGACGAAGAAGAACGAAAGATCATGATGGAACTCATTGGAAACAAACCAAAAGAAAAGCCAAAGGAAGAAATTGACAGCAAGCAACTTCAAAAGAAGAAGGAAGAAGAATTTCGTAAAAAGAAACAAGAACAAGCTGAAATCAAGAAGGTTTTGGAAGAAGAAAATATTCCTTTCATGGACGAAGAAGATCGAGAAAAACTCACCGAAATTGACAGCTTGACAGGTCAACCACGTGACGATGACATTTTCTTATTTGCCATTCCAGTATGTGCTCCATACACTTGTCTCAAGAATTACACATACAAAGTCAAACTGGTACCAGCAGGTAGCAGTAAGAAGGGAAAGGTTGGAAAAGAAGCAGTTGCCATTTTACGATCAGAAGCCAAATCATCACCCATGGTTGAAGCATGTATCAAAGCTTTGGACGAAGCTGATATTGGATCATGTCTTGTTGGAAATTGCCGAATTGCTACGAGTCAAGCAAAGAAGAGTTCAGCCAAGAGTGACAAAAAGAAGAAGACAAAACCTGCCTCTTCTGAAAATGCAGTTACAGATTTGAAATTAGAAGAGCAGTAGCAATGTATTAATAATAAGTAGCACATTAAATTCGTTTTCATTTTAAAAGTGTCAAGAGTGGAATACTGACCATCACTGTAACAACTCTTCACGTTTTTTTAGAACTTATTCGACCAAGTCCCTCATGAAACCTTTCATCAACAATTAATCGAATTGAAAACGTGTTCAATCACGCTTTTCCGTTTATTAAACACACCTGTAAAATTAAACTTCTTAAGCTTTTAGAAGAAAAACAATCCCAACATGCGTGTGATACCTCTCATCTCTCCAACATGGATGAGCCCTTCAACACCAACGAGTACAACCATGATGATGATGATGGAAGAGGAAACGTCCAATGTGGTCCTTACTCTATTGGACTTTTTACCAAACTCCAAACATTCTGCATGCTCTGTTCAAGGTCAAACAGAGGATGAACTAGAAGTGTTGTTGAGCATGTTGAGAGGACGACTCATGACCTCTCACTCACCTCATGCACATGTTTGGAAGATGAAAATACTCGAAAGGAGTTTATATAGAAGAACATTACCTGACATGCAAGATCAATTGTCTTCCATTTCTCCAGAAAGCTCCTTCATGATGCCACTCAATGATTATTGGAATGATCCAACCTGCAAAGCCTTGCATTTGATTTGTTCAAAACTCGAAAGAAAAATTCAAACCATTCAAAAGAGAGATTCGAATGTTCAACCAAATTTCATGAGCGACACTCCTTTGAATCGTTGTGTGCAGGAGTGGTGTGAGGAACAAGTATCTCGGGTTAAGGAGCAGAGTGCTTTTGAGCGCCCTTCCATTTTCATTAGTAATCATCAGTGGTTGGTTTCATTCTTGAAACAAACACTTTGTAAGAGTGGATTTATGGAATGTAACTTTAATATTTCCAAACGACATGTTTCTCCAACAAAATCCGACTATTTACGTATTCAATTGGTGATTCTGGTTGAATCCGATGAGAACAACAACCTTAAAGATTCAAAACAACAGTTAGGCTCTCATCATACATTCTATCCTCTCAAAGTTTATATTCAATATGCAAAATTTCTATTAGAATGGAATCGGGATGGTTTCATTCATTGTCATGATATGAATAGTTTCAACCGTGCAGAGAACTTGGCAGAGCGCATCTTGTTAAGGAAAACCTTGATGATTTCCAGAGATTCAGAAACGAGTCGTACAGTGATCAATACTATATGTTCCTTTTGTACTCGATGGAATTCAAGTATGGAATATGATGAACGGAGATGTAATAGTGGACATTTTGGATTGTCCTTTATGTATGAAATACAATTCCTACAACAACAATTGTTCCTTATGAAGATAGATCAAGGGGAAGACATAACAAAGAGTACCGATGGTCCTATGGATGAATTGTTTGATACTCTATTGGAATGTGTTGCATTAAGAAAAGAATTGCCTTTGCGTTTTCCAATTCCTTTGGATTTGTTTTTAATCATTGATTTGGAAAAAGCTTTAATGGAATTTGATGAATCCATGCAGATGAACGAGGGTTGTAAACCATCATCAGTGGCGAACGAGAACCGTTTGGTTTCGTTCACGATTTCAACAACGGATCAGAATGTTTTAGAATTTCAATCTATGACATCAAACCATCAGCCATGGAGGGAAAGATTGAAAAAACTTGCTCGTAATGTGCTATATGGACAAGATGAAGGGAATGAGTATGGTCTTCCCTGTATTCTGTCTGTTTCGAGAGATTATTCTGAAATTACTTCATTCTACAAATTTGTACAATTTTTATTGACTAGAAAAGGAAAACAGCACTTTTTAGTTGACGAATTTTTGTGTTTACTCCAACTCATGATAGGAGTTCTACTAACCAATAGGTATGAACAATGCTCATGGTGTGGTTCTATACCTTCTCAGAGGGAGACTTGGATTCAAGGAATGGAATTAAATGAAACAATGTTGAACGAATACAAACAATTGATCGAACGTCAAATTAGAGCTAAACAAGAATTTACCATAAAACCAATATTGTACAACGTGAAAGAATGGTATTCCATACAGGAAGAAATGCAAATAGAAGATGTCGGCGTATTGGAATTAATTCAGAATTATGTTTTCAATTTATTTAATACAATTCACAGATTTGATAAATAAACTTAGTCTTGTCAAACATGCTTTCTATTAACCAATTTATTGGAAACTTTCTCAATATTCATTCATGAAATGTAAAGTCTTTGAGTTAACTTTAATACTTTCTCAATGAATTGTAAATTATTTAAACTTTAATTATTAATACAAAAAAATGAATTTCAAGCTCGTAAATGAAAATATTGATGATTTTTACCTCACAAATCAACAGCAGCACGACATTGTTCCACTCTCCGAATCTTCGGAACCTCAAAAATCATCAACTTCTCCTATAGATTGTCAAGATTTATGCATTCAAGAACACAAAAATGGATTATTCGTGATTAGCCTTTCTCCGAAACATTCATTGTCTGGCAGCTGCTCGGAATTGAAAGTACATCAAGTAGAATTTCCACTCCGACCGACTCCTCCAGCAGTGTTGGTCAATAGTAGTGGTATGAATGAAGGTGATGATCTTGTAGAAACTTCTAACAAACAAACAAATCCGAGTGCTTCCTCTCAGCAATTGCAAAAAAAGAAGGAAATTAAAGTGCAACCTCATACGTTATTGCAAGAATTTATTATCATCAACAATTCGTGAAGAGTGGTGGTGGTGGTGGTGGCGAGGAAGAAGAAGAAGGAATTTTGCAAATACGATCGAATGTGAAAGGAAAATTAGTGGAAATTAATGAACGATTGTTGACAGAGCCAACCTTGTGTCAAACGCATCCCTATAATTTTGGCTTTTTGGTAATTATTGACCCCAATGATGCCATCAAGAATTTGAAACAAAAACAAGAATTGATGAAGCATTGGAAAACAAGACGAGAATATTTCATAGGGATGGTTCGACCTTGCTTCAGCAACAACCATTACAAGATTTGGATCAATAAATCAACATGTCATGCAAATACTGATCTGGATAATATCATTAATCGATAATTTTAGCCAGTAATGAAATATTCGAGAAATCTCTGACATAATCAGAATTTTATACATTTTATTATCACAGTAGAAAAATAAGAAACAATCATAACAATATTACAAAATCAAATAATTGTGAAACATTTCGAGTCTTCAATTACTTGTTTGCAACTCTATTGATAATTTGTTCCAATTGCTCCTTCGAGTAAACGGTAAAGACTGGATTTTGCACTGTAATACTTGCAATTTCAACATTGGTCGAATTGATTTTCTCCTCCATGGCTTGTTTCAAAATAGAAATGGCCAAATCCTCAGCCTGTGTAAGGAACATGGATTTGTTATATTCTTCTTGAAGTGTTGTTTGAGCTCCTTCCGAACCAGCTCCGATTGCTTTGGCTTCATATTTTGTAAAAGTACCAGAAGGATCTGTATGATACAAGGCTGGTCCATTTTCATCCACACCTGCAATGAGCAAGGCCACACCAAAAGGTCTACTCATGGCACTTCCCGAATCTTCCTCATCAGAATCTTCGGCATTTTCACCAAAACGAAGAGCAAGATCACAAACAGCTTGTGTACACGACTCTACTCCCATTGGTTCATTGTAAGTAAAACGATGATGTTGAGTTTCTACACGGGCATGTTCCACCAATGTACGAGCATCAGCCGTTAATCCAGACATGGCACAACCAATATGAGAATCAATTTCCATAATCTTTTCTACTGATGATGGATCCAAAAGTGATGAAGTTAAACGTTTTTCAACAGCTAATACAACGCCATCGGGTGTTTGAATACCGACTGCTGTAGAGCCGAGCTTGATAGCTTCAATCGCATACTCGACCTGGAAAAGTCTTCCTTGTGGATTAAATGTGTTTACACCACGGTCATATTCGGATCGCATCAAGAACATTTTTTTTGTGTAATTTGAAAATTTGGGGAGCTTAAAATAGAGCTGCATTCCTGAATGAAAAAATGAAAAGCAGTGAAAAAAGCTGATAGCAAAGCTAGGTTTCGATCCTAGGACCTGTGGGTTATGAGCCCACCGCGCTCCCCCTGCGCCACTTTGCTTTACATCTATTATCAAAAAATATTTACAATAAAATGGTGTACTTCTGGTAAATGGTGATCCACCTACAAGTCTGGTTTATTCCAAATGGAATTAGGAGCAGGTTGAAAAAATCCACTCCCTTCAATGACACCGTGTCTCCATCTGCCTTTGAAAATGGACCCATCAGCAAGAGTCAGAATACCATCTCCATCTTTTCGGTCATTTATCCACGCACCTTCATAGAAGCTCCCATCGATGGATGTGAAACAACCATGTCCATGCCTTAAATCTTCTTTCCACTCTCCTTCATACTTGTTTCCGTTGACATAATGATACAATCCTCGGCCATGCATTTTGTTATCAAGCCACTCGCCACTGTACACACTGCCATCATTGTAAATGTATTTTCCTTGACCATGCATTTTGCCTTCATACCATTGACCTTCATACGTTTCTGTCACTGCTGTAGCTCCGTTCCCGTTTGAACAAAATATCATGGTGCCATGTCCGTGCCTTAAATCGTCCTTCCACTCACCCGTATACTTGTCTCCGTCTGCATACATGTAAGTTCCCTAAGGTTCACCAACAATGATCATCAGTGCACACAGTATCATGCTTGAATTTGACTATCTTTGTAGCCCTTAAAACTTACCACTCCATTCATTCGTCCTCTCACAAACTCGCCTTCATATTGATCTCCATCGGAATACGAGAGCGTACCATGTCCATTGATGTGACCTTCTTTGATCTCCCCTGTGTATACATTTCCATTGGCATAGTGAATTGATCCATGTCCGTTCATGACATCGTTCTCCCAATGGCCCTCACATTTGGAACCATCGGCAAACCAATAGATACCATGCCCCTCTCGCTTTCCAAACACAAAATCTCCCTGAATGGAGCATATTGGATAGGTAAAAAGTTTGAAACGTTGATCATCTCAATATATTCAATTACTCCTAATTACCTCATACTTTTCATGATTCGGGAAGTGCAGCACACCCTTACCATGCATTAAACCGTTCTCAATTTCTCCCGAGTAGATGAGTTTGGTGGTACTGCCCGAGTTGGAAAGTTTTTGATCATTCTTCAACGGCCATGTAATCCCGATGGTATCCACAACAGGATGAGCCTTACGATTAGAAAAATTGACTTACCATCATCGTAAGGCTATTTTTTCATGGTCCATGAAATTTTAAATAAATTCAGAACATTGTGCCTTTTCCAAATGTGTGGGCTCTCGAAACAAATTTACATTGCTTGCTCTCTAAGGTGATAAAAACGTCAAATGTTATTGTTATTGGTTATCATTATTATTATTATTGCAATTTTGCATGAACATGATCAAATGGGCAAAGACCTACTACCAATAATTATTGCTTGGCATTCTTATCGGAAGCGTTTGGTGTTTCATTCACTTCGACTGTTTCTACAGATTCTGCTGCAGAGTTGTCAGAAGCCTCTTCTTGCATGGTTGCCTCTGGCTCAATAATTTCAGCATTGTCCACAGTTTCAGTAGTCTTCTCGCTCAACATTTCTTGTTCATACTCTCTCCAAGTCTTATTTGTCCAACCATATCTACCCAATCTGTGTTCACCTTCAATCTCTGGTACCTCGACCATCTTGACCACAATACTTGTTCGTCTATTCAACTCGACACCATAACGACCCTTGGCATGATATCTCAATTGTTTTCTGTATTGCTGCTTATTTACGATACATTCTCGGATGAGAAGACGATCAGCGTTCATACCATGAACGTTTTCGGCATTGAGCATACAGCTACGAATGAATGTATACATTTTAGGAGCAATTTTCTTCTCGCAACTTTGTAATTGAATGAGAGCTTCCTTTGCACTAATTCCACGTAACATTTCGGTAACTTCATTCACCTTCTTTGGGCCTTGTTTAATATTAATTTGTCTGAATGTTACTGTGGGAAGTGTATCGAGGAATTTTGCTGTGATTTTTGGTCTGTCCCTCCATGTTTGTCTTGTTTTATGTCTTTCAACAGGAGTCTTCTTGTTTCTAGGTTTAATGTTCAATGTTGATGGGTCAGGAAGAGAATTCATAATTTCCTGAATGGTTGATGAAGGATAGGAATGAAGCGAGACTTGTTCTTGTTGTTGGAATGAAAAAACGCTCGTATGAAACATTTTACTATTGGTGGAAGATGATGCTTGTTGTTGGAAGAGCACGGAGAGCGTTCCTCGAGCTGAACATGTACTCTTGGTAGAAAACATGTTATTCACGAGTGATGGGTGGTGCTGATGATGATGAAAATGAGAAGAGCCTCTCACAAGAGAAATAAAATTTTTCATTTTTTTTAAAAAATGACAGAAGAAATTCAATATTAAATTTCATCTCGGAAGTCTTAAGGCAACCTTTTGTGTATTTTCATTTAGCAAGTTGGTTCAATTTAAAGCTTTTTATCATGATCATGTTTAATGAATTAAATTATGTTTTTAGAAAAAAAATGAAACGCAAAGGAATTTGTAGCAATAAGGTCTAACGATTTCCCAAAAAAATTGCTTATTGCTTTCGACAACCGAAAATGAAGTAACAAAGGATATCTTTTGGATGAAAATACAAAAGGACCCAATACATTTCAAGTTGTGCTCCCTTTTGATTACATTGAAGTACAAAGCCGAGAAGCGCTAGAAGAAAATACTGAACTGGGTATGAAAATGAACAATGAAAATGAGATCAAAAAGATCAAGAACTATCCAAACTGAACAACTTTCCCTTGGAATGTCTTGACAAGCTGTAAATTAGCATGAACATGATCAGACAATTACATGAGTCGAATGACGATCATGAGAAAAGCGAATGAAGAACTCAAGAGAAGGCTTAAATAACAGGATGCTCGTTGAAAAGAACTAATTTGGTAATTCGAAAAACAAAACGTGAAAATAGGATTTTTCTTTAAATCTCAACCATGAAGCAGGATCCTCATTGAATCAACAACAAAAAATGTTAAACACTCTTCTTGATCAGTTTGAAAAGACAAAGGAGAAAACAGATAACGCCATCAAGGAACTACAACAACTCTTGACTGAATATCGTCAGCACATTGAATACGTGGTCTATTTGAAGCAATTTTGGGAACTGAAAAATCAAGGTCTCTTGCAGAGAGAACAAGTTTTAGAAGAAAAGGAAGCCATCTACGAGAGAAAACTTCAACAACAAGCCCTTCCTCAAGGACAAGCTCTCAAGCAAGAAGTGTCCGCACCAAAGTTCCATTCAACCATCGTTTCGACCAATGCAACGTTATCGTGTGATAACAAAAAAGTGACAAAAACTTCAGGAGGCAATGGATGGAATTGTGCTGTTTTGGGAGAGACTCCTTGCAAACAGTATAGCGTGAAATTATTGAACATGTGCCCCAATGTCATGATTGGATTAGCAGATCGAAATATTTCTGTCAATGGAACCAATTACAAGGTCAATGGATTTTACTTGTTCACGCTTTCAGGAAATTTGTATTCTCAGGCAGGTGATTCGAATAAGGTTTACCATGCACAAAGAATTAATGATGGCTCTGTTGTTACTGTGAAACATCAGAATGGTGTTATATCTTTTACTGTCAATGGAAAGGAATGTGGCAAAGCATTTACTGCTCCAGATTATTTGGATTTGTATCCTGCCTTTGATATTTATACTCAAGGATGTGAATTTGAATTTCTCTCCAACAATTGTTGAGTGACGAATTTCTCAACGTCGCGTTGTTGTAAAAATTCGTTTGAAATCGAATAGTTAAACACTGTCAATATAAATTGTACAAATTGAATTATAACTCATCATCATCATCTGGTAATGGAAAGCCATCATAATACATGTGATCCTTTTCCATTATTTCAATACGTGTGGAATCAATGATCACATTTGGCGGTTTGAGGTTGGTACAGGAGATGAAAGCACTGCTGTCAAATGTGAAATCTCGATCCTTCAACAATTGTCGAGCCAAACTCAAGAATGGATTTTGAATGCAATAATTTCCTTTCGCACTCACGTCATAGTACGCGATATTCTTTTTTCGATGGAACCAAATATGCCTCCTTTTCACTTTTCGATCAATGAAATCAACCTTATTTCCACACAATACAATAGGTATGGTTTGTTGCTGGTTGGAAAAGGCTTGAACCTTTCGATAATATTGAGGAATTACTTTGTATGACATTCGTAAAGTCGTGTCAAACATGAGGATGGCACAATGAGCGTTTTGATAAAACTCTTTCGGAATACTCTCGCCGTCATCATCGAAATGTCTATTATCGTTTTGATAATCCCAAACCTGAAAACAAATTTTACCTTTAGGAGTTGCAAATGTGATGGGATAGATGGTTGTATTGATTTCAGGAAGCTGTTGAACGGAGTTTGGATCAATGTTGAAACAATTGATAAATGTTGTTTTTCCAACCAGTCGGCTACCCAAAAGAAGTAATTTAAATCTTGCAATCACGGGATCTCTCATATGATTTTTAAATTTAGTGAATAATTCGGAAGAGACAACTTCATGGCCCAAGTCCACTAATTGAATTTTTACTAAATTCTTTTCAAGCTCGGATTGGAAAAAGGAGGATGAATGATCATTCATCTTTGTTTTTTTGTTACTGGTCATTTCAGAATCTGTATGATGATGTTCGGTGGTTGTTTTTGCACCTTCAAAAGGCTTTTCACTGCTATCAGAAAGATGCGAATCTTCTCTCTCGGAACTCATTCGTTTCATTTTTTTCTTGTTTTTTCCGGAAAAACCTGGAATTTGAAATGTGATGAAAATCGATGACAATCTATTTGGTAGCAACAAAGTACAACGATGGAGATTGTTCATCTTGAGCTCTTTCAATATCGATTTCTGCAAGTCCCTTTCCATAACATTTCACTTGAGTAAAACCCACACCTTTCAATTCGTCATAAAATTCGTTCCGTGTGAACATTCCAAATGTGTTGAGATCGAATAAGCAATGTCTTTCATACAGTGGTACTTCTTTCGAATGTTGGTCGAATCTCACTCGTTCCATGACACAATGTTGTGCGTGACTGAGTAAGCGAATTTCTCTACGAGGATTTGCTGTATGATTCTCAATTTTCAACAAATTTCCTTCTCTAATGTATACATTGAAAGGAATTTTCAAATGTTGTTGATTGTTGTTGTCGTAATCTTTGTGATTGTCTCCAGAAATACCAACATGTCCATCGGTAGAGTCATATCTCAATTCACGCATCTTGGAAAACTTTTCAGCGTGTTCCACTTGGAAATTAGTTGTATTGAAAATGAATTTACCTCCTTTTTTAAGATGTTCAAAACAGGAGGTAAAAACCTTGGATAGCCTTCCAAATGCATTGCGTAATTGATGGCTTGCCTCATGACAATGACATCAAATTCTGCTTCTGGAATTTTCAGTTCTTGCATGGATGTGACATGTGTTGGAATGGTGCGAGTAAATTCTTCTCCATAACAAGTGGTTAATTTTTTCATGGCATATGACAACATCTTGTCGCTTTGATCGGCCAATGTGAATGTTCGAAAACCTCTCTCATAGAGTAATCGAGTGACTTCTCCAGTTCCACAACATAGATCACAAATATTTGTGAAATTCTTGTTGTCAGGAAATTCTCGATCGAGTACATCAATTAAATCAGTCGACTGGATTTAATGCTAGCCGTCTTGTGTGAGTTCAACTTTAAGACACTTACCTTCTGAAATCTTGCATAAATCATGTCATATAAATGAGCAAATTTAAAGTAGGCATGTCCTTCTCCGAGTGCATGAATAGCCTCTTCCACTTCATCACTCTGCTCTGCTACCGAAATGATTCCATGCTGTGGAATTTCTACAATTTTCTCTCCATGTGACATTTTTGCTGCCACTGCGTCAACGTCTTCCTGAGTTCCAGGTGAATAATCAAAATCAGTCATATTATCACAACTTGGGAAAATATGTGCGTGTAAGATGAGCTTCACTTCTTTTCGATTCTCGAACAGCCATGCAGCAACATTTGCATTGAGAGATGATTTATGTCCTTGCTGGGAATGCACATGTAACTCTTGTTTCTCGAAATCTACATGTGACACATAGACAATGTCTTTCAAGGTTGGATTTTGCTTATTACTAGCTCGAGAGGTGATTAAAAATCCGGAATATGGGCTTGGAGCACGCATTGCTACAAATCCAAAATGTGAAGAGCTATTTTCATCGTCGTCAATGTTTCCATGGTTGGAGGTGTTGCAGTGTTTAGACGTTAATTCATCATCCTCATCATCAAAATACTTATCAAATAGTCCTAGTGTATATGCTTTTTTCATATTTTCAAACATTTTACAAAGTGTCTGTGGCATTTCTTTTACATAATCAACATAGTTGCCATCTCCTTCTTGCGAACAATGGTTTTGTAGTGCCTATGAGAAACTCGTTTTTCAATGTTTGTGACAAGTATGTTGGCAGGTTGTGAGAGAGCATGGAATGACACTCTTCTCTGGAGTAATTAGTGTAATAATTCTGTTACCAAAATTGGACGAATCACTTTTGAGGGTTGAATTGGCAACAGTAAGATTGGAATGATTTTTGATTCCATGTCTGTAGGCCGTATTGATTAGCTCTTTCACAGTTGGAACTCCTGTCAGCAATTTGAAACCCACTAAAAAGACTTTTGGTTCCACTTTTTAACAAGTGAAATTATTTTTGGTAACTTGATCAATGTGAGTGTTTGAGTGTCGAGATCGGAGCTCATTTTGTCATTGTGTTTGTTCTCTACTCCATAGTCACTCACAGCTGCAGATAAAATGACAACATCAGGCTGTGTTGTAGTGACAAGATTTTTCAATTGTTCATGATATTCGTCAAAGGTGAAATAGGAATATTTGTGAAGATTGGATTTGTACATTGAATCGAATTCATTTGGCAGACGCGATGCTTTGCTATAAATTAGAATACGTGTTCAGGAATGTCAAGGGTATCATGAAAGAGCAGATCTTTCAAAAACTTGATTTTCGAAAAACTTACCTGTGTAGAAAATGAACCACATGACCTCTGTTGAGGCATTCGTTCGCAATTTGTGCACCTGTAGTGCCCATGGAGCAATTACTAATGTACCGAACAGTGTCAATAGGCACTGCTGTTCCTCCAGATGTAATAATAATTTTCAATGACTTGTTGTTCAATGCGTGTTTCGATGGAGCGCTACTCGATTTGTTCATCCAGTCATTGTAGGCTTGTCTCAATCGTGAAATACCCTCCCTCAATACATCAATGGTTTCTGGTAGAACAAAATTTAGACGAGTTTCCAAACGAGATTTTCCATCTAGGTAAGTATAACAACTTGGTTCTAAATCCAGTTGGTATTTGGAGGAGGCAATTTTTAGCAATTGAGAAATGTCGTCTGAAGCTTCTGTTTTGCTTTTTTCATTCTCTGGTAGTGTTTGGTTTTCAGACCGTATGCTCTTTGAGGCATTCTTGAATCTCACATAAATGAAAATTCCACAATCTGCTTGAGTCCATTCGACTTGATCTTTTACATCATTAAAAATTTCGTTCAAATATTTCAGTGTAATGTCTCTTCTCTCTTTCACAACTCTACGCCATGAATGTAGATAGGTGTTGCTCTCTTCTGAAATTGCTGCTGCACATACTTGTTGACATAAGGTTGAAGTAAATAAATCCTGATCCAGCTTCTCTCTGTGAATGAGACCTTTCAAAGAATGTCGATCGTTCGACTTGTCATGTTGATGTGATGGATCGTTCATAATGATATAACCAGTGCGAATTCCTGGAGCAAGAATTTTTGAAAACCCTCCAATCAATATGGTGTGATTTGGCATCATTTCAAACAAGGTTAGTGGCCTTTCGTTTCCGTTCAGGTATAAGAAGTCATAGGGGTTATCTTCAATGACAATAAATTCAAAATCGTCACTTCTTGACTTGACAAGGAGCGAGAGTAATTGTTTTTCAGCATCAGAAATACGTGAACCGTTATAGGCTTGATAATTGGAACATAAATAAATAACAATTCTTGGGCGCTTTTGTGACAAGCCAGAGTTTGTCGTGGATGACTGCTGACTACTGGTTGTCACATTGACAATTGGAATTCTAGTTAATTTTCGAATAAGTTCTTCCACAGTTTCAAAGCTATCGACCGTCACAGAATTGACTTTTTGTTTTTCATTGTTGCTCACTCGATTTCCAGAAAGACAAAACTTTTTCACCAATCGAACAGTCCCAAAAAAGCATGGCTGCTGAAGAAAAAGAATGGTTTCAGCTGACTGTTCGTGAGCACTGGACATTGAATGGTTAAACAATGCCGAAAATACAATATTGAGAGCTTGTTGAGCAGAAGAAGTAATATGGACATGTTCTGAATGGATCATGGTATCATCTTTGTGTTGAGTAGACTTCTCTGTTGCAACATTCTCTCTTCTCACTGTTCTATTGTACAAATTTGCAATTGCTTGACACAAGGACTCTTCTCCCTTCGGAGATCCATAATGAAATAATTCATCAATTTTGATCTTTGCTAAACTTTGTTCAATGATCGGAGCCAATCCTGAAAATGATGTGTATCATGTTCTTGATCACGCTTGGAAAAATTCTCAGAGTTGATCCGCTCGGAATCCAATGATGAACCTTGTGTCGAGGAGAGGACAGAAGGAAGAGAACCTGTGGCAAAACGAATGCGTGATGATTTCATTTTTTTATTTTAAAAACCTAAGGTCCATGAACCATGAACTGGAGTTCTCAATTTACAAAACCTTAGTTGACTAATTCAATAATAATAATTTCTTCTGAGAAGGAATGGCAGTTGTTGCTGCACGTTCAATGAAGAATAATTGGTCTGGATATTTTTAAAATAATTTATTAAATTTTTTTTTAAAAAAAAATAACACATCAACGACACCCTGTTGCCCTCTCCAACAGCTTGTTACCCGCCCACAAAGCGATTCAGAGGCAACACGAACATTTCTTAACCGACACAGTCCCAACACACCATAACGCACGAAATGAAATCCACTACTACCACTCAAACAACATCAAACCATGCGAGCGAGGAGATTGTATTACCCCTCTCTTCCTCTTTCTCGTCCTTTGTAGACCGAGAATGGAGCTTGATTCACTACGATCAAGCCTCTCAAGAGAGTTTGATGTTCAATATTGTAAAGGTAACGTTTCTAATTTCGAGTCGTACTGACCCTGTTGTTGACTTTGTCCCATTCAAACTTTACAGTAGCTTGAAATACAAGTTTTGTATTGAAGTTGAAACGGAGAGCATCAAGACAGCAAATAACTCACTGCTCTCTGATGAAGATGAACAACAAACAACACGAACGAATACAAACGGTCAGAACATCACGAAAGAAACAACGCTACCACAAAAACTTTTGGCAGACATTGATATTGTGAACACTCACGATGGAGCTTCACTTCTCAATGACAACAGTCATACAGGTAAGAAGAAGGAAATTCTGAAAGGAGAAACACATCTTTCGCTGCAGCCAACCTGCGAGGGAAGAAAACCAATTATTGCCAAAAGGAAACATCGTCGATCCACAACAACATCCTCAAAACACAATAACGGTAAGGGAAATGACAACATGACTCACGAGGATGATGATTGCAGCAGTACTCACAGCTGCTGCCTTGAGGACTCTCTCAGCACCCACTCCAACCATGGCCAGTCGTCTTCACAACGAACGACTGACAAGAATACTACCACTTCAACACGAAGCTTGCTCACTTGTAACACTAAATTTCAATTCAGTGATGTTGCGTATCATCACCAAAAAGAAAACATTTGTATGAGAGTTAGCTTGTTCACTCCTGAAGCTTACTCTCAAGGTAAGCAAAACCCTCTTATTGTTATGGTAAGTGCACCATTCCAAATATATGGGAGACGAACAACAGAACAGAGAGACGAGGAAGTCACCAAAAAGAGGCTCTACATGGAACAAGCCAAGGATGTTGACCCATACGAAACCTTCCTTGCCAAGAAACTCAAGTTAACCATGAGCGACGATGAGAAGTTCCAACTCTATGAGCAACAACTTGCATCGCTGATGGAAACGATACGCTCTCTGCCCAATGAAGAACAACCATTGGCCTACGAGCTAGCATTCAGACGTTTGGTTGCTGGCTGTGACCAACCTGTTCGTTTCGATACAACTAGCGACTCTTTGGAAAGCACGACTGAGTTTGAGGAGATGAATACCTCGAATTCTCCAACCCAGGAAGTGGTTGAAGCTATGGAACCTTGCGAAACACTTGCTGAAGATCCATTCCAAGAAGAATTTTGGCTGTGCGAGCCAAGCTTCTTGCCCTCTGTTCAAGGTGATACTGCCCAGGAGCTCTCAAGTAGCAACGTTATTACCTCTCCCTCTACTATGTACTCGTGTGAAGAAGTATTGTCATGTCCTCAGTATGAAGACCCTTACTCGACTTTTCTCAAGAAAGAACTCGATGATTTTGATATCTCTCGATACTCTGAACTGGACTCTCTTAACTTTTTCGACTCGGACATCTCTGAAGGCTCTGACTCTCAGTCCAATGCATTTGACGCATCTACCTTTGATTTGTTAAGCAGTTTTTAATAAAAACTCCAAAATTGCAATGAATTCGATGATTTTTCAAATCCTGTTTTATCGCTGTCATTAAGGCTTCTGCTTTGTAAATAAAGTTGTCCGTCCCCAATACAATGCAAATCTACACCTGTTCATTCCGTTCCATCTTTAATAGATCAGTGACATTAATCAACTGGCCGAAATTCATTGACCCCACGTTCCAAAAGTTTTTCATGACCAAGCTTGAAAATAACCACGAAAATCCCTCATAAATTCCCTCTCCGGTTCGGGCAGAACATAATTGAATTTTCAGTCGTTCTTCTTTCATTCGTGAATCACTCACCTTTTTGTGCTGCTTACTTAGCAATGGTGAGTAGACGCTCACTTGTTGCTGTTTTAGCCATTGATTCAATGTAGAATTTTCAAAGAGTTCCACAAGTTCC
Organism: Naegleria lovaniensis; assembly: GCF_003324165.1. Taxonomy (NCBI): domain Eukaryota; phylum Heterolobosea; class Eutetramitea; order Acrasida; family Naegleriidae; genus Naegleria; species Naegleria lovaniensis. The sequence continues at coordinate 612,397 of NW_025407843.1, forward strand.
TCATACGTTTCTTTCATAATTTTGGTTCGTTGCTGATGTTGATTTTGAGGAAATACCTCTAACAAACAATCCACCTTATTAGCGAGAATGAGCACACGACAATCTTTCTTGGCTAAATTCATATCAATATATCGATCTAAACATTCTTTGGCTTCTTCATATCGAGATTTGTCAGATGCATCAATGACGTAAATAATTAAATCAGCCGAGTAGAGAAAGTGTGACCATAATGATCGAATCCTTGTCATTCCTCCAATGTCCCTCTATGATTGTAGTGAAGTATTATTTGTTTTTTTTTGTTGCAAATAATGACAAGATACAACCATATTATGTTTACAATCAATTTTGTAATATTTCATATAAATAAAAAAAATTCAATACATCCAATCACAACCTACCACTAATATTTCCACATTTTCATGATAAATTGTTTCAGTATTAAATCCAACAGTTGGTATTGTTTCCTTCAAATGTTTCAAGTTAGGATCTTTCATCTTTTCGAGGAGGGAAGTTTTCCCAGATCGATCCAATCCAACCATACATGCTTGAAACACTTTTGGTGGTTCCATATTACCTTTCCTTTCGTAGACTTTTTGTGACACATCTTCTGCTTCTTTGGAAAATTGTTCTCCTAAACTTGTCATGATACTATTCGAAGTTAAGCATAACAATTGATACCAAGAATGTGACTCATAGCGATGGATTGTTCTCAGTAATGTGAAAAGTAATGGAAGAGAATGTTCTTGAAGGTATTTTTGTGTTTGTTTTTTGTTATCAGTAAAGTATAGAGAGAATAAATCTTGCAATAACTGATTGTCCATGCTTAAAGCGGAGTTGTTGATGTTGCTGTTGTGGTGGCTTCTATGGTTGTTGTTGAATCGATCATTGCTACTACTTGCAATAGAGCTTGATTCTGTCAGTGGTGGATCAATGTCAGCATGTTCTGGAAAAAGTAATTGTGTGAAAATTGGGCCAGTGATTCGATCTGTAAACATCTCCACAGAGTCATTAGGGAATGCACCATAGTAAGATTTACCAATTTGCGTCGCTAAGCATCTATTAAGCTTGTGTTGTAAAGGTTTGAATTGCGCTGATGAAGAAACAATGGATAATAAAACTTTGGCCACAAACATGTCCGTACATTCGGATGACATGCTTGAAAGGTCTAATCGATTCGCAATGAATGAAATGCCCGCGTCGAGTCGTTTTGAAAATTCTCCATTGCTATTTTCATAATTGTGAAAAACATTCAACTCTCTCAATTCTGACATGTCTGCTTTTTCTTGTTGAAAAGGACTTGATAATATCCAAACAACAATGATTGCCAATAGTTGTTCTGCGCTCGCCCTACAATGACGTGACTGAAAAATTCGTAACAAGAGAGGTAATTGTTGTGGAGAGTCACTATCTGTTTGAGTTAATGAAGGAAGCTCAATTAGAGTATTCACAATAGTATTTCTTTTCAATTATAATAATATAGAGCTATGGATGCGTCTTGTGAAATACAGTCAAATTGATCTTTCAACTCACACACCCACAACTGGGCTTGAATTTGAATTGCTTCTCGATCCAAGTGATTATTGTAAATTTGTCCACCAATTACACATGACAAGTTCGAGGCAATGATGTCAATAGCTTGTAACACCAGAATTTCTGAGAGGTCAGGAGAGATTTGTACAGCCTTTTCAAGTAATATCATGACATTGTACTCATTCATGACTTTTGAAATTGAGTGAATTAAGCTTGCAACTCCATATTCATCTGCCTTATCGATCAATCGCAGTAAATCTTTCATACCAATTAAAGAATCACCAGGAAACCATTCCAAATTGGCAAAACTTGTTCCAAGAATTGGAATTCCCAATTCTCCAACATGAATAAAATCCATGACTCGTATAAAATCCTTCTCTTCTTCAATGGATCCATTAATAGTCATTTCATTCATCTTGGATTCTATCATTTCACTCTGCATCATTGTTTTTAAAATAGTACTTTGTTGTATCATTCGATTTCTATTGGCATGTAAAATGGTTCGTGAGCTTGTTAAAGTAATTTTGAAATAATTAAATTCACTACACTTTTCTGTATATTTTAAATAATATTGTATCAATGTCCAATCGTCATCTAAAAGGCTCACCTGTTTTCCTGATTTCAAACTTGAATTTTCAAGAATTTCTTGTTCTTCTTCTTGATTTTTCTGACGAGAAGATAATTCCGTACTTGAATCATTGTATTGTTCATCCTCATCATTCTCCTCCTGATCGATCAGAGAAAAGTAATCCAAATGTTGTTTAAACGTCGTTGCTTGAAGATGATCATTCTCTTGATCATCTAAGGAACAAGTACTTGCAAAATCACTCTCATCCTCTTCATAACAATATAAATAATAATACATGTGCTGTTGAATGGTTGATATTTCATGAACATGTATTCCATCATCATCATGTTGAGATGAATTTTCCAGAGATGGAATAACTGTTCCGATCATGCTCGGAGCTTCTTTGTTATCATCATTCTCATGATGAGATGTTGAGAGTGATGAGCTCGGAGCCGAGTGATGGTCTTTATCATTCGTCGTACTTATCATCACTTTACTCGTATGAGATGCAAATAAATCTTCTTCATCGGAATTATCAAAATCATCATAAAATTGATCAATCTCTTCTTGTTCATTCTCATACTGTGGTTGTTGTTGTGCTTCCTTGATCACAGTATGAGGAAAGAGTATTTGTGGAGTTACAAATTGTTGATCGCAATAAAAGTGAGAGTCCATCTCGAGAAAGATTTTTTGTGTTGTTAAATTCTGATCGAGTTCAATTCACACACAGTCATGTTTTAATTTATGGTGATGACATCACAACACGTTTATCGAACAGGTTCTCCTCTTTGGTCAGTGAGTGATGGTTCGTCTTCAATGTCTTAAGATCAGGAATGGTAAGAAAACGATTCTCGAAATCATCTTGTCGAGGAGGTAAATGAAAGGTTTCTGCCTTGTTGATGGGTTCAGAAATTTCAATCTGGAATGGAGATTTTATGTGGCTAGAATCTGACCATTCCTCACAATCTTTAATAATCTCCATGACGTTGCTCGTAATTCCACAAAAATCCATGTAGTAACCCTTATTCGTGGATGTGCTTGATTTTGTAACACGAGGATGCGTTTTGTTTTGCGAGGTAGGTACAGCAGTGTTAAGGATAGCATTTGGTTGAGCTTTGGGAACGGTTGGTGTAGGTTTTGACGATGGTTGGACCACATCTATAAGGCGGTCAATGTTTACAGAAGATAATCTATCGTTCATGGAGGAGGAAGTTGGTCCTTTATCGGCGACAGATGGGATCAGAACACTGTCATCCGCAGGGAAATAGTCGGAAAATGAAAGTCCATCATTTGTGACAAGATCTTTGGAGGGTGAGGAGCCTGTGAATTCTTTAAACGCGTCTGTGAGTTTTGTTTTTAAGGAAAACGAATCCAGAGACTGAGTTAAATTATTGATAAAAGAAATGTTGCTTTTTGCTTTCGAAAACATTTTCCCTAGCTCTAGGCTTCCAGAAAGGACAAAATCGTTGTTGGGATCCGTAGAAGGAATAAGTCGTTTGCTTTTGAACACTTGTGTAATTTTAGAACGAGACAGTTTTTGAGATAACACTTCTTTTTTTTCTTTGACTCTTAATGTTTCTTCTTGTTGTGCAAAAGTTGAATATTTAGAGAGTGTACTGGAATTATTGGTAAAATTTGAGGAAGGAGAAGTTGGACCTGTACTGGATAACAAAGAGGATTGAAGAGACGGCAGTGATGAGGATATTGAATCAGAAAGAGAAGAAATATCCTCACTAGTCAATTCAGCTGCTGTGTTAGATGTGGTAGTGTTAAGGAGGCTGGTTTTGGAGGTAGGTGAAGAAATGGAGAGCGTGGAGGAAGTGGGAACTTGGCCAGTTCGTGAAGACCCAGTTGCAGGACGTAAAAACAATGCAGATTTTGGTTGGTCTAACCATGACTGATCAAAATCATCTTCTACAACATCGATCAATGAGTCATTGAACGATATTGGATGGATAGTGTTAGAATGTTTCGGCGAATTCGGAGCTTGTGGAGGAAGTCGACTTTTTCGTAATGTTGTTTCTGATGACAGTGAAGATGTAGATGATGAAAGGGGGTTATCGAGGGAGGGTATGGATGCTGTGGAGATTAATAAATTATTTCGAGGTTTTTTGGGCTTCTTTTTCAGAAAGCCAATTGTTTCCCTTAATGATGCCATTTTGAAATCTTTGCTGAAATCATCATGGCTTTGTGTAATATTATTTCTGTGTATCATGGTGAGCTCATCGTGTTCCTCCGAGTCTTCTGAAGTTGTATCGCTAAATTCGAAGGAATTTCTTTCATCGTTCATGATGGCTTTGCTTTTTGAAGCTGACAACCGAGCAATTCTATCTGTAAATCTACTTGTTGTTTGCTTGTAGGACTTGTTAGCTTGCTCATTGCTCCGAGTAGTGGCGAGGCTCGTATTGCTTTTTTGAGACTTGTTATCATTCGTCTTACCACTACTACTCTTGATCTCCCCGTTGGATGAAACTGATTGTGAAGAGAAGGATGATTTCTTGGAGACCAATCCTGAGGGTTGAGAAGAACAATTGAGAAGGCTCTTCTTTGAAGGTGTGGGTGATAAGGTCGGGCCAACCGATGAAGAATTGTTGCCCATTTTTTTAGTTGTCCCGCCTTAGTGGAAAAAGATCATTTAAGGCAAAAACTTAATCTGTTGTGCAAGTTTTCCTTTTCAGTCGATTGACATCTTGTAGTACTAATTAAACTAAACCCACACCAACAACACTTTGAATTCATTTGACTTCAAGCAGATTTCGTTTATTGCAACTTGTTTCAAATGAGAGTACTCTTCATGACTACAAGTTGCGTGTGGTAACATTACTGCTGCAGTGAAGATTAATTTGTGGAGGAATGTTGTTGATATTATCATTGGTTAAGAACCATGTGGCAACGTTCATGAAGGAATCTTTGCTGTATTTATCGACAACAAAGTGGTACTTGATATGTCCTGATATCATGCCAATATAAAAGTTGAACATGGTCAAGAGACACCTGTTGGTAGTTTCCAAAAGTTGCAAATCGTCGCTTGTTAGAGAACCATTTGCGTGTGCAAAGAAGCTTTCAGATAATCTCACACAATATAACACATTGGGAGTGAGAAAGGGTTGTTGGAACATGTGAAGAGCAATAATAATGGAGCATATGGCAACAGTGTGTCTCTGGAATTGTAGAGTGTTGAAATTTTGGAGTTGCAATTCACAAATGAAATAGGCGAGCATTCGAACCTGATCACATTTGGCATAGCCACAAATTTCCAAGAACTTTTCAATAAAGTCAAATGCATGGACAGTGCAAAATTCAAAGTCGAGAATATTGCAAATTTCACTCTCCCAATCCAAAATTGCACGACGAGTGTAAAAATTGTCTGCTGCAAAGAGTAATTGTTTGAGTGGAGGGCATGTAATCTCGCAAAACTTGGCAGCTACGAGTAAGCTTGCCAAACCAATGCCCTGTAAAAATTTGGTGCTCTCCACTCTGTACTGGCAAAGGAACCGGTCCAAAATGTTCACAGAGCTGTAATAAGTCTCTGGTCGAAGCTTAAAGCCGACACAAATTCCAGCAAGCCATTCAATGAGCATGGAGAGCATATCAGGAGTAACGATGGTTTGTGTGGATCTGAGAGCATCGAGGGAAGGTTGTTTTCTGTTTTCATTCTCGAATAGATAGGTGAGAACATCTTGTTCTACCTCGACAGGAATACGACCAAGAGTGTCAACTTGATTCTTTGAGTTGAACTTGGGAAGTAAATTCACTGGATGGTCAACATTGTTGTCCAGGGCTTGTTTCAATCTCATTCGATCGTGAGCGTCTAGGAGATCTGGATCGCGTTGAGTTTGATTGGAATTGGTTGACGAACTCGAATTCATTGTATTATTGTTGAATGTAACGTGATGGTGAGAAGCTGTGGAGGTGGATTGTGCTTCACGTTTAATTGGGTAGTTATCTTGACTCGAGGTGAAATAGTGTTGAGAATAATCATCATCGCTGGTATCAACTTGTTCGTCGACATCTTTACAAAAAAGATAGTCTCCGTCTTGGTCATTGAGTTGTGGTTCTTCATTGTCTTGTTCATCATCGTCATCTTGCATCATTTGAAATTCACCAAAGTCAAGAACAGGAGAAGCGACTGAGGGAGAGAAAACTTGTGGTTCTTTGGAAGCAGTCTTTTGACAGCATGTTGAATAATGTCCCACATGATTGTATACTGCTGCGTTTGTCTTACCAGTGGCAGAGTAGTTGTGGGTGTAGTTGGTATTGCTTGTAGCATTATTACTGGAATAGCTCAGTGCCATTTCGTTGTGGGGAAAAGTAGAGGTAGAAGGTAATGAATGGTGGTAGTAGTGAGAGGAGCCGGTTCGACTAGTCATATGCATGGATTGTCCTTGTTGTAATACATGATAATTCTTATTGGTTGTTGCTTTCAAGCATGTATTGATGGTGGTGGTACTTGTAAGAGAGGCTCCTTGTCCATTCAATCGTGAAGTACTGGCAGCTACCACTTGTGGAGTAATATCAGCCAAGATTTCTCGTGGCTGAACTGGGAAAGAGCCAGTAGTATTCACCTTGTTGGTATTATTCTTCTGGTTCTTCATCATCAACTTTTGATGATTTACATAGTGTTCAACGAGGAGGCTTGGAGAGGTTGGTGGTGAGGTACACATCAGAGAATCTCCATTATCATCGCATGAAAGATCCGAACCGTGGTACGAGTTCTTGGTTGTCATCATTGTGGACAAGTGTACTTGTCTGGATGATGATGATTCCGTGTAATATAATTCTCGTTTGGCCATCGTGTAGGAATATATATATTGGAAAAGGCTTATCGGAGAAGAAGTAATGAAAGAGGGTTGTCTGTCCGTACGAACAAGCAGCAAACCTCTTCTCGTGTGTATTAATACCACACACGCACGCACACGTTCTCAGAGATGTGTGTTCTCTCTTCTTCTCAAAGATTATGATGATTCAGCACCAAGTACGTAAAATGGTATCTGCTGAATTTATGAATTGTTGTTGTTGTGCTTTTTTTTCTTGTTGCTTTTTTGCTAACCCACCGATGCTTGGCTTTGCACTCACACACACACGTTCCACATGGTCGAATATGGTCATTTGATGGACGCTTTTGCGACGAGAGTCCAATACACATTCTTGACAAGAATGAATTTCACAGAGCACAAGCATCCAATCTCAGTTGTAGTACCTGCACTTGTCACCAAGATTGGAGCGACCAAGACTGTAGTGAATATGTTGTCAAGATCCAAAACAACTACTCTCCTTGTTGGAAATGGTAACTCAAAGTTTAATACTCTGTTGATATATTGGTGTATTAGACAATACGAGGTTGCATCTCTTCGAAATTTTCCTTCATTTTCCTTTGTTCCAACCCATCGTGATATTGAAAATGTATCTTGAAAATTTCTTGTGACTTGTTTCATTTCATTGGAATTGGTTCCGACTTGCATTTTCGAAGATGATGTGTGAAGTGTGGTCCCTTCTTGGTGTTCGGTCAAGATTAGATCAAAAGATAATGGAGATCAAATGTCCTTATAACTTTTAACAAATTGACCTCGAATGGAAATAGAAAGGGATTTGTTTGGATTTGAAGGAAAGTAAAGTCAACGAACAATTATGACATGGCAAGAATGTACCTGTCTTGCTCTCTTATTTAAAGTGCCGGTTGAAAGAGACACTCCTTCAGAAATTGAATTTGGTTTTCAAATACACTTTTTCAAACAACTTGTTGTTTTCTCTCGTTTGTATTCAATTTAAATAAGAGACATGATTGCAATAACAAGACTCGATCTTGGCGTCTCGTGATAAAACGACACCGAGAATGGAACGGTTAAAATGAAAAAGGAATTTGTGTGCTCTTTGATCGAAAGTTCAATCTCATAATGTGAAATCCTATTCGTGCAATACTGTCACTATAATAATATTGAATACAAAGACCATTCTGAGACTTGTATTTACTATTCATTCTCAATAGTTAATACATCGTGAAGACTACATTGTATTTGGTCTGTCACGAATTTTGCTTTTGAAAGTTTCATGAACAACGGGTTGTGAGCGAGTGCATGTTTGGCATTTAGGATAAAAACCACCTGGTTGTTCCGATTGCTTGCCTTGATCGTCGTTGACACAAGAATTGTTACAAGGAAAAAAGAATGTGAAAAATCGGCATTTTACTAATAAGAGATGGTCTTGTTTTGTGGACCGTGACTGTTTTGAGTCAAACGCAACTTGGTCATCAAATTCTTTTGTTTCATTTAACCGGAGATCCAATTTTGAAGGAGAACAATGAAAGGAGAGGATGAAGACTTTAACTGTAATGGAGGTTTAATTGTTGTTATTCGATTATTGTAGCTGCTTGTGGTAGACGAAAATTTGTGAATCATCTTTCAAAGTTCAGAAAATATAATTGCGACAGATTGCCTTTTCGAAATTTGTCAATTTTCACTTACAAAAATGAACCGAAAGATGACAAGGTGGGTCCGAAATCAAATCCAGATGACAGCTCGACATTACTCGAACCTCCTCTCTTCTACTGTATATTTTCTCGAATCATAACTACAGTTTTTCACCATGTTACATTACTTTTTCACACAACTCGCACTAGTAGCAATGAGAAATCCGTGACTCTTCTTAAAAAAGACACGCTTTAATTTTTTATAGTGCTGACTTTTGAAATGTTGAGGGACCATCATCGTACCTTATAACGATGGACATTGCTCATAGGGTTGAATACAGAAAATTCATGTTATCATAATGATGTCTGTCAGATGCAGGAACCTTAAATGAATATTACTGTAAACTGTTGATACTAAATTGACTTGAGGTGGTGTGCTGTACTGAGTGCCTGTTGATTGGTGAAAAGATGATGTTGAAAATTGTAGAGACCACTTGTTGTCATGAGTGTGAACGAATGCATTTTGAGAAATTGAACAAGAATGTATGATTGACAAAAAGATGAATTAAATCAAGATTATTTGGACACATCGTGTTTCGAAAAGTATGCTCTTCAGCCAAAAACTGCAACCTCATCTTTTCACACATTACAACATTCTAGTCAACCCAAATGTCTTATTTTACAATTATTTTTTTTCGCCCATGAATGCAAAAGGTGTCAGTCCAATCAATAAAAGTCATTGCTCCAGCATTATTTCATTAAATATTCTCCTTGGAATTTTACTCCATCGAAGAGTCCAAGAATGGTTCTGCAAGACTCTTTCGCATTTACTAATGCCTCAACTATTGCGAAATGATAATCCATTAAATCCATCAAGTATTTAAACAATCAGGGAGGGTGAGCCAAAGCGTAGGCAACCAGCCTATACCCAACCATTCTTGGCGACGTTGACGAACTCAAGTGTCATCACGAAAATAAACATCTCCAACCAAAAAAAATGCCTACAGCAAACAAAACGTTCTGGCAGAAGCTGAGTGATCAACACAACCACATCAGCAAGTTTCTTCACTTCAACAAAACAACACGCAAACCAGAGTAGGAAACAGAGAAAACAATTCATCGAACTGAACAAACCATCAGTGGAATTCCTAGTCGTCTATTGTTGTACATTCTGCTTTTCCGATGGCCTTCACAATTTCTTGATCGTTCCCAAACTTCGACAACAGCAAATCATACAACATAAGCACATCCACAACGGCATTATGTGCTATTCCGGGAAGAGAGTCACATACTTTTTCTCTAAAGTGGTTTTCTAATCCCTTTTTTCCAAGCAAGTTTTTTTGCATAGTAGAACAATAGTAAATTGTTGATCGGAGTTTAAGTGGTGCAATTGCAGCACTAAAGAAAGCCTTGTCCAAACCAGTTGAATGAACCAACAACATCACATCAGCAGTGTCATTCCTAGTCAAATAATTACAAATTTTAGGAATCATGTTTTGCAATGTTTCACTTTCATCCAAAATCTGAAATTTAGTTTCGTGCATTTGTAATGCAATAGAACTCCACACACCACTAGGGGATACAAATATGGAATGTAATTCATTACTAAATAATGATAACATTGCAAATTGAATTATGGAGTTGCATTTTGGAGAAAATCCTGTTGTTTCTAAATCTAGCACAAAGAAGTTCAATGGTCGTCTTGTCTCTTGATTGATACAGTGAGGCGTGGGAATTGATTTAAGAGGTGCAAAATTATATTGAATAGTCAACCTGTTTTTGAATTTTGAAATCAGGTAAGGTGGTTTGTGTTGTACAATAATATTCTCATTGTTTTTGCAACTTTGTTTCCTAAAAGCAACATCTTTTTCTAATTGAGCAGAAAATTGCAAACATTCTAATTGAGCAACTGTTGCTTCTGCTTCTTCGTCTGAAAATTGATGTTTAGCTTTCAAATGATTTGTAAAAGACCCTTTGATAATATATGGTTTTTGTTTTTTACATCCAGAAACAGGGCAGCATAAATATATACATTTAGGAGCACACACTTCAGCCCTCAACGTAGTTTTTCTTGAGTAAGTGGCTACGTTTTGATTAATAATTTGTAATTCTTTGCAAGTTTTTTTCTTGACATTTCTATCAAGTACAATTCGACCAGGAAGAGTTGGTAAAATCTTGATAACCAATTTCATACCAAAATAATGATCAGTTAATGGAATATCTGGGAGTGAGAACCCACGAACATCGTCAGTGGAATGTAATATTAAAAATATATAGAATGAAAATAGTGCGCTTTGGCAAAATTGTTTGGTTGTTGGCTTGGGAAACATTCCTCGAATTATTGAAAAGAGTAGCTCTTCATAATTTGTTGTAATGCAACTGGGTTTGAAATTTGGAAACCGAGACGCTAATGCAAGAAATCCTTCAAGTGTGTGAACACATATTTTCTTCGTTTTTTTGGGATAATTGGGTAATTTTTCGAAAATTGTTTTGCTTTCACTCAAAATATCAATTATATCCGGACTGTTATCATTAATGCAGTCATAAATATCACGAATTAATTCAAGGTAACCAGCAACACTATTTGCCTCTATAGTGCCAATTTTACGTAATTCTTGCAATACAGGTCGTTCTGTTAAATTTAGACATGATTTCAAATTCATAATATCCGTAGGATCAACTTCTTCTCTGTCGAGTAATCGATACAATGTCCTATGTTGTATCATGTAATAAATTATGGTCTGCATTGAGATTTTCTCGTGCAATATTGTTCCATTAAATAATACATTTCGTTGATTTTTGAAATTGTGAACGTAATCATTGACGAAAATGAAGTCTTTGTGTTTTTTTCTAATAATTGTTTGCACAGCATGTGCATCAATTTCTGCATCAGAACATCCACACACAATTGTTACAGATTCTTGGAGCAACTCTTTGAAATAAAGTATTTTGCTAGTGACAAATTCAAGTACGTCTGTTTCAGAACTAACTCCAAACCAACCCAGCGGTAAATGCCATGAATTATCGATGGCATTAATAGAAAATAAAATCATTTGGTCTATTAGATGTTTAACACCAAATTGTTTCACGTCTTCAACAGTGTAACAATATTTTTCACTTCCAACAATTTGATCTCCCAAAACATCAAAATGTTTAAACACTTTCATTCCATCAAACGAGATACATGTATCTTTACAAGAGTCAGGCAGTAACATGTTCTTTAGGGTAAGTGTGATGTCGGGAATCATACCATAACAACCAGCAGGTGTCCATTGTTTAACAGTATTCCAACTTGGTATAATTAGATTATATTTTAAATGATTAAAATTATTCCGTTCAATATTTTGATTGCGCTCTCCTCCCATTCTGATGAAAAATTGTTTTCCACAATAATATTTCATCACAACCCAATATCTTCTTTCAACCTCTGAATATTTGTGATGAAATGGATTCTTTGTATAATTTTGCAACTGATTGAATATAAAGGATCCAAAAAATGTCTCTAAGAATGGAGTAAAGCTTGACCTTGGAACCTTCAAAGCTTGTGTATCACGGTGTTCATTGTTCGTAATTTGTTTGTTGTTGTATTGTGTCGACAATGCTTCATTGTATGAAGTTTGAGCTTTTCTAAACACTGTTAAAAGTTTGTGTTCATCTTGGCTGACTGGTATAAATGGCACAAGTTTACACAATAACTCATACATCAATAATGGAAATGATATTAATTGCTTGGGTTGTGGTAAAATTCCTTTCAATAGCATTTCAAATATATCATGCCTATTTTCCATGATTGAAACTAGGTGTTTTTCCAATTCACTACATTGACGACACTGATTTTGAAAAATACTACAATATTTTGAACAACATGCTGATTCTAAGGTGAGTTCGTCTCGAATAACGCCAATTATGTCATAATCGCAATTATAAATTTGTTTTCCTGTTAATAATTTAGAATAATTGTTCCGATTTATACCTCTGCAAACGTATTTCAGTTCGGAATAGCACTCTTCATAACTAACATTAGTAGCTGGTGTAATATTTTCAACCATGAACGGTTGATCTTCAAAATAAACTCTTTTCTTTACTGACGGCATTATTGAAGCAGTTGAACGAATATCGGGAGCATTGTGGTTGTGTTGATCACTCAGCTTCTGCCAGAACGTTTTGTTTGCTGTAGGCATTTTTTTTGGTTGGAGATGTTTATTTTCGTGATGACACTTGAGTTCGTCAACGTCGCCAAGAATGGTTGGGTATAGGCTGGTTGCCTACGAAGCTTTTTCTATCTGGCTCACCCTCCCTGTAAACAATTATCATGAATATGAAAACGAGCAAAGAGAGGTCAAGGGTGGGTTGCTTCATACATTCATACCCTTCCAATCTGAACCCACATGTGCTTGTCCTTTGATCAAAAAGAGGACCTTGTAAGCATCTTTCACACGAGCAAAGTTTCAAATGTCATCCCAACATGGAACCATGAGAGTTCAGTCAGCTGCCAGCTGTCACTCGAGTGTGAGCGCCTGTTGGGAACAAAATATTCTCTTTGTGAAAAAAAACATTTCCGATTCGCAAAGAGTCTTTCCTCGTGAAAACATTGTTCACAACATTCTTTGGAACATCTCTTCCAACACCACTTGGTCATCCTTTCCGTCCACCAATTCATTCTCTCCGCGGAGTGTTTCCATGAAGAATTGATTTTCTCGATTTTCGATTATTATTCTTTATTATATATATATTTCTATCAACTATTCGAAGAATATTCTCATCATCACCATCCTCTTCGAAACTCTATTAACAAGTGTTGAATAATTGTTTATCAACTATTTTCAGATTTTGTGTTGATTTCTATATTGTGTTGATGCAAAATTAATTTTGAATATACTTTGTATTGAAAAATATTACAAACACTTGAAATGTTGAGTCCAAACAACACTATGGATGTGTCTTCATCGAACCATGATGTTCAATCCCAACCAATTGTTGTTGTTGATGAGAAATATATGGCTGTCAAAAGTCATGAAAATTCTCAAAATCAGAACATCTCAGCCCAAGGTTTCGTTCTCGATCAACATTCCAACACAAACCACAAACTCTCTACCACACGTACCTCCAAAAGTGCTCACTCTATTAACTCCAATCTTGTTATACCACCAAGTACCTATCCTCCAACAATCCACTCTCAAGACTCAGCTGCCGACTGTCATACCCCTAATTTGGAACCTCATGTGCAGCTTGCGAAAATTGTAAAAAACATTCAGAGAGGCGTCAAAAGAAATTTACTTTGTAAAAATCCACACAAAATGAAAGCCAAATTACTTTCACAGAGTAGAAGAAGACTTGGAGAAGATTTCTTGACTCAAGACTCGATCATGAATGATGAAGAGAATATTGTTGAAGGAAAGGGAAAGGATGGACAAGATTTTGAAGAACGACAACTGACAGTTGCAGGTACGGGCCAATCCTTCTGTGCCGCCTCTTCGTCTTCCTCCTTCGAAAGCATCGAGATTGATGCTCAGGCTTCTGATGAAGAGTATTCCTCGTTATTGATGGATCACGACAATGATTTGTACTCGATCGATCCAGAAAGAAAATCTAACAAGTTGAATTCAATTTCCAAAAATGGTTCGACCCAAAGAGTTATTAGCCGCGGCTCTTCCCAAGAGAGATTCGAACAACAACAACAAGGACAAATGGATGAAGACCAAGTCTTGGATCCATCCATGTTGTTGTTATTATCCAGGAACGAACAAGATCACTCTGATGTCTTGATGAATGACAGTTTTGATCTCCACGCTGTAGATTTACTTGATCCTCAACCACCACTCAAGAACAATGCTCGCTCCTCAATTTTTTCTACACCTTCCAAATGGATGAACACTCTTTCTCTCTTACCTGACAAGGAATTTTTCGAACACTTGTTCACCAAACAAGAACGTTTTCTTCCCAACTCGAACTATCTGGAACCACTGAGAGAGAGCTCTGGAAACCACAAATCTCACGTGAATATCAGTGCCAAAAATCGATTGACTTTGAACGATTGGTTGTGTGAACTTGTTGCTCATTTCACACTTCCTCCCGAGGCAAAATATTTTTGTGTCAATGTATTAGACCGAGCACTTTCCAAATTTGCACAATTTGGAACAGGAGTTCAGGACTTGGAGATTTCAACTCGGAATTTGCAAGCTTTGGGAAGTTGTTGTTTTTTCATTACGGCCAAGTATTTTGGAAGAGATGACATTCGATTGATGCATTTGGTAGGTGAGAATGATGAGAGAGCGAAAAAGGAAATTGTGTTTTTGGAACGATTGGTGTTGGATGTGCTTGGATTTGAGTTGTGTTCAGTGACTACTGTTGATTTCATGTTCCTTTTTATGCAATTGATGGAAGATTATGAATTGACAAGTGTCAGCAGCTCAATGACTTGCGACATGAAAGAAGAATTATCTCAACTCTTGTTCTACATTGGAGACGTCCAATTGCTCTGCTATGATTTACTCGAATTTAAACCTTCCTTATTGGCTCTCTGTGCTCTTGTTCTCTCTTTGCATGAATTAGAAATTGATTACAAAAATTTAACAATTTTGAGAATTCTCATTTCCACTCAACTTCAATATGGCACCTTGACCTGTTCATTGGCTCCTTCTTCCTCTGAAGAAAGTTATGAAAAGAATTTAAATGCATTCAATGATTGTTTACAACGTTTGAAGGATTACTCGATGAGAGTTCTTAGAGGTCCGAATTCGAGAGTTGGAATTCCCAAATCGAAGGAACAATCATACTTTGTTTGTCAACATCATTTGAAAATTGCTGAAAAGTATTTCAATTGGCAACGTCAACAGCAGCAACAAGAGAAAGCCGCCAATGGTAATGCCCTCATGCTTACCCTTGAGGAATTTCTTAATTGGAAATGTGAATGATTCATGCAAATGTCAATTTTGAGAGTGTTTACAAATTGGAAGAGAGAGACACGAGTGACTACTTGTTGAACATGTTTTTGAGAAAATTATTCTTCTTATTCCACATTTACGTAAGGTCTGAGAGAAGTGTTCATGCCTCAGTGCCAATTTATATATTTCCATTTATTTATGGTGAGGGTTTTTGATTATTCTTGGAGGATAATCAAAAACTTCACAACTTGCTCTTTCCATTCCACGACAATTTTTGCAAACAGGTCGTATTACCACTTTCAAAATCATGGACAATTGAAGACATGTCCATAAACAAATAAACAATTTTGAACAATTTTGCTGCAACATTTAAGGTTTAATGAATAATATCATACGGTAGATCAAGCTGCAGAAATTTTCGTGCTGCCTAGTCGATTTGTGAATCAACTTTTTATGAACATGAATGAATTAAATACTTGATCCAACAAAAAAGGAGGAAGATTACATCATTCAATCATTGACAATGTGTCTCAGTTAAAATTTTCTTTCCACTCCAATTCCCATTTGGTTGGATTGTAAAATAATTTCACCATGTTGCGGACCAATGTACATGGATCCAGTATTCAATGTCATATCATTCCTCCAAGTAAATCCATTTTCAAATGCTTGACTTGATTCCGTCACAAGTAAATCACCATCCAAATCGCCTCCAATTTCTGAGAGAGCCATGAGATGTGAGGAACATGTACAACTCAATCGACTCGATACCATGCAACCAAACCATAACTTTAAATGATACTGAGATTGAGCAATACGAGCTGTTTTTAAGGCTCCTCGAATACCTCCTGCTTTTTCAAGTTTGATGTTAATGCCATGAATGAAAGGACAAATGACGGGAATGTTTTCAAACGTGTTGACGCTTTCATCAGCGAAAATGAGTATTCCTTCGTTTTCATATTCTTGCTTGACTTGAATCCACTTGTTCTTGATGATTGATAATTCGTCATGATCAGTGTAAGAGTCGAGCGAAATTGGGAATGGCTGTTCCAACATGTAAAAATATGGAATAAAACATGGTACTTCTTTTTTGACTCTGTGCAAGAACTCGATGGAGAGTTCAGGAGTCCATGCTGCGTTGGCATCAATGGACCATTTCGTGGCGGTCATGTCACCGCTGACACCATATTCTTTTTCATAAGTGTCAAGAAGAGTTTTAACAATTAAAATTCCCTTGTCAATGTTGGAGTCAAGCTTGATTTTGAGATGTTTGGTTTTGCTTAGACCCAATTTGGCAGTTTTAACAATTTCTTGAATGTCTTCATTGAGTGCAGCAGTGTAGAATGAAAATTTGCCGACAGGAGCAGGAATGCCAATGACAGCATGGAGTGGTTTTGAAACAATTTTCGACCATAAGTCCAAAATAGCCATTTCAATAACACACTGTGCACAATGTTCAAATTCTGGATGTGGTTTTCCGTATTGATCCACATATTCATTCTTATCCAATGCGTGTAGTAATACTAGAGGTGTCACAAGCACCTCCGTCCGTTGTGTAGCACACGTGGTAGAAGCAACGTCTTCACAATGAGTTGCTGTTGACAATTTGGAAAGTTCTTGTTTGAGAGTTGAGAAATACTGGTCCTGACTGCCGCCACATGTTTCCGTAAAACACTCGTCAAACATTTGTGAAAGCAAATGATCTTTCTCTTGAGTGAATTTTGAGTCTAAATTGAAGAGTGTTTGAATTTTATCACTCTTAATATCTCGTTCTACATGTTTGCAATATTGTTCAAAATAACACTTGATATCATCAAAATCAGCCAAGTAACAATTGGGTTTTTTCGGAGGCAATCCACACTCTCCAAATCCTTCAAATAATAATAATGATGATGATGGCGGCAATGATTGTTGTGATGTTGCTGAATAATTATTATTAATGATTATTTCATGATCATAATGTATAGAAATTTTAATGAGTGCATTCTTGCGATGAGTGGTTGAAGAATGACTCGTTCCGAAGGCACTTCTCAATTCCAAATGATATTCCAATAATTGTAAAGTGATTTGAAGATTTTTTGTTACATCAAAAGAACATGAAAATGCTGGAATGAGAGATGGCATTTTTTTTTCTTTATTTTCCTTAAACACACATCAAGTGATGTACTAGCAATGATGATGATGAACATCTCTGCTGGACTTGACCTGTTTGGAATACCCCTTCCACGCCTGAGCCAACAATTTCGTCCCTTTTTCGAAAAATTTTGGCTGGGAATTTTTTGGATGAACGAGCCCGCCAATGTTTTCGGTAAAAATTGCTGCATCTTTCAGGTATCGAACCTTCGACTTTCTTGTTTTCACCCACTTTATTCACATAGTGTGACGGTTGAACTATGGTTTTGGCGTTGCCACCAAACGTTTCGTGATTTCGCTGAGAGTCGAACCTTCGACTTGCGTTCGGTCTCTTGCTCTTCACAAATCTGCTCCTGTACACTACGAGTGCATTATTAATTAGAAGGTAAATTAGAAGTTATTTCTCATCTCCAGCATTTAATCCAAAATCTCTGAGCCAGACATGAACGAAAACACAACTCGGTGAAGCTATAGTTTGGAAAAGTTGGCTGCCTCAAAAAAAAAACCTCTTTCATTCTGGTTGCTCCATCTTTGAGCGTACATTGATGATTAATTACAGAAAGCATCTCATCTTTCCTTAATTGTAGAATTTTGAATGGCTAATACCAATAGGTCGTTGAAGGAACAAGAAATTGAGCTCAAGGATTACAAGGCCGAGCTTCAAGATGCTCAATACAAGCAACAACAACATCATACGGAGCCTTCCCCGACCGTTAAGGATTTAAAAACGGATCTTTCTAAAATCACGAAAAAGCAAAAGAAGTGGCCTTGTTCCCGTATTCTGAAATATTGCTTGATAGGAATCGTGGTGGGTCTTTTCTTATAGTGGCCATCATTGTGGGTGTTTTTATTGTTGCTTGGTTCAGTGTCGGAGCCTTCTTATATGATTTTGCTTTTTCAGTAAATCCCGATGTGGATTGTGATGTTACGATGAGAACGAATATGCCTTGGAATTATACAGCGAACGAAATGATTCCTTATTGCACTGGAAATAATTTCACGTTGTTCAATGCAAGCGAGCGATTTGGGCCTTATTACATCAACACCTCAGCTGTTTATGAAACGATCAGCTTTAAATCGAGAGATCCTCAATGGGTTTCAAAAGGGGGAGGAACCTTACGAGGTACATTGGTGTTGCAACCTGTTGTGAACGAGACAAGCAAATTTGTCATTATTGTGCATGGAATTCGAGCCTGCCGGTTTTCATATGCCTCGGTAGAACCAGCAAGTATGCTGTATCAAAGGGGATACAATGTGTTCATGATTGACTTGAGAAATCATGGTGACTCTGAAAAGTATCTAGAGAATCCTTATGGTTCGTTTGGTTTATATGAACATCGTGACGTGTTGGGAGCGTTGGATTACCTTATGGAGAGATTTAATTTCTCAATACTTCTTCTCCTGATGTCTCTTTGTTCGGGAGCAGCATGGGTGGAAGCACCGTGCTTATTAGCTTTCAACAAGAAAAAAGATTCAGATCTGTCTTTACAGATTCAGCTGCATGTAATGTCTACAAAACCTTATTCACCAATGCTGTTGAGATTGTGAGCTCTGACGCTTTGGCTACAATTGCAATGGCTACAGCTGTCAGCATCGTGAATGTGAAAGGAAAGATGGGATTCCCTCCTTTCAGTTTAGATCCAGAGACTTTGATGGGGAATGTGGATTTGTCAGGAGAACGAAAGATGTTTCTTTTCCAAACCAAACATGATTTTATTGTTCCTGATTACAATCTCGACCTTTGCGTCAGCGCAGCCAAAACTTCTGCAGCAAACCAAGGATTTAACCCAGACCTGAAGGTTCAACATTTCATGGACACTGTACAGTATCCACCTGGGGTGACACTCTCTCGTTTCAATTGTGCTAACCATTTAGTGTCCATGTATGCCAATCCAGAATTGTTCTATTCCAAGCTCACGTCATTCTTCTAATGTATTAAAATCTAAAGGCATTGCATAAAGTAACAGAAACGTTGAATTAAACAGATTTTCCGACGCATCTCACAACAAAAATGCTGAAATTCCAAGAGGTGTTTGCATTGTTTGGCCAAACAACCACCGCTTTGAATCACATACACAGCAGCACAACAAGTCTACCTTCGCAAGGGCTTGATTTGATCGGGCAAGTGGAGGAATACTTTTAAACACGGAAGAAAATTTAAATGTTTCATCATCACTTGTGTCGGATCAGCAGACTCCACAACAATCATCATCAAATAATCATAACGTTCTGATTTCGGATAGTAGAAATAATGACAACAAGTCGAGTTTATCACTCACTCTAGATGAGCCCAGTGTTGCCAATCATATATCGAGTGAGAGCCACATGAACAACGACCATAGCCTTTTATCGGATTCAAATCTGGGTCAGACTGCTGCAAACAATAATAATTATAATAATTATTTGATCGACCCAACCATCTCCATGATGGACGAAGATCAACAACAACATGACTTTGATACGATTAACCAGAGAATTTTGATGCAAGAACCAGAAGAGCATAATGGTAGTATCATTACCACTGATAATGGTACCGAATCTCAAGTGGGAGTACTTTCGGAAGGCCAGCAACAGCAACAACTATTACCCTCATCACAACAACAATCCAGTATGTCTTCGGAGGTGTTTTCCCAAACTACCAAATCCAATGAGACTCAAATTCCCAATGAAAACAGGAACAATATTCTCAATTCTTCCGGTGACCTTCAACAACAATTGAAATCTTCCAAACGGAAAAGAATTTCAGTGTATGTGGTTGGCCAAGAACGAGCAAATCTATTCTTGGTTGCTAGAGATGATTTACTGTCGGTACGTATTTCGTTGGAGACGGCAATTTAATTTTAACCATTATTGAAATAATTTACTTTGAATCGTTCCATTTTCATTTGAAATGATATTCAGGATAAAACATGTATTGAGCTTGTGGAATTTCCTGTATCAACAAAGTCTCAAGGAAATATCAATATTATCAATTCGAGTAGTAATTTATTGAACAGCTCTAGTATCACAAACAATGTGGGTGATCGAAAGATTATTTATATTCACAACACGAAAATGAAGTGCTTGTATGCTTCCATCAGTCACCAGAGAAATATTCTGGCCTTTACACATTTTTTTGTTAGTAATAACCAAGTACATTTTCAAATTTTTATAGTTGAAATTAACTCCACGTTGAGTACAAGTGACCTGAAAAGCGAAGAATCAATTTCCAAGTTTCAAAAACAACAAAATAGATATGTTTTTAGCCCACCTCAGACATCAGATATGATTTTCCATTGTGTACAATTTATTCATCCTCCCCAGACAGCAGACTCCAACTCCAGTTTTGATACCAAAAGTTGTAGATTTTTTCTCGTCACAGAAAAGCAGTCCATACGAATGTTTAACATTTCCATAACAGAGTCATCGAGCAACTTTTTTATCAATATTTTCAAAAAGAACCAACAATCGAGCATTAACATTGAAGAACTTGTAATATTTGTGAAACACTTTGTGTGGTGGCAATACGATCCAGTGCGAAGTTTACTTTATTACATGTTAGTCCGAGAGGACATGAATAATTCGCGCGATTCTCATGAGATGCTTAACAACGAGCTGAGGAAAACATGCTGTTCTCTAAGATGCATTTCAATATCGGAAAAAAAGCCTAACCAATTATTTGAATGCTTAATTCCTGTGAATATTCATCGCTCGCTGCTCAGTGACAACCTAAAAATGAAGAGCGACATTATTCGAACTCCGTGGCGATCAGGACCAAGTTCTCATGACCTTAATTCCCATTTTCAAATTATTCGATTGGAAAATGTACGTATTTCATAATTTAGATTATTTTATCATGGTTATATTGGAATTATTCTACAAAATCATTATTACTCATGAAACCGCTTCAAATTTTTTAAAAGAATGGTATTTGTTTGTGTCAACAACAACCAAAATTCTCCAACAACCTTCCAGATAATTATATTGATGCCGTCATTTTTATTTTACATCACAAGAAAAAGATGCATTTTTCAGTACCTGTCCCTTCTCGTTATTCCCGAAAACATCCACGATTATTTTTTGGCTCATGTAGAGACACAGTGATTGTATATCTTCCAGGATGGTATTTACAAATCATTGATTGTTCCAAGGATCATGAACCTTGGCCTCTTATGAATTTTATAGGACACGATACAGTTCCTCACTTGACCCACCCTATAGCCGAGTCTAGAAGTAAGGGCAAAAAAATTGAGCAAGCTCTTAGTTTATACTCGCTTTCGAATTCTACTAATTACATCCTAGATTTATCTCGTGGATATTTGTATAATTATGATTTTAACTTGGATAACATGTTAAATTGGATTGTACGATTGAAGAAACATCAATTTTTCACTCCTCAAAATTTTTGCGATTACGACTCTGTAAATATAAGAAAGATTACGATACAATTTTTACACTTGGCTATTACACACTTTAGAAATAATATTTTTACGGATCGTATAATACGTACCCTTTGCGAGCCGTTTAAAACTAATTGTGGATTGTGTGAGGAATTTTTGACACTTGTGGACGATGAAGTTCTGTTTATGGAATATTTAATAGGTGCAGGATATATGGAGTTGCAAGGAATGATTCATTCTTCGACTACTCAGGGATCAACTACAAGCACATCAGTACCTGACAAGGAGTTTTTAAGACACATTCCTATATCTCTGCTAGAATGTGGAGGAGAAAGCGTATTTGTAGATAGTTGCTACTGTGAGCAGAATCCATTTGTTAGCACTAAAATTGCCAATGTCATGGGAAACACTAGTTTCACACGTTCTGTAAGTATTTCACAAACTATTTTGAATTTTTGATAGACTTTGTCATCCTTGTTTATTGGAACTTTTTGGTTTGAAATAGTATGATAACATTGTACGAGTGTCTTCATTTCCACGAGATGGGGCATCATGTGCTTTGGATCTTTTCAAACAAGTCAAGTCTAACATTAGTAATGATCCAAAATCCATTCCTCTCGCTGCCTACCTTGTTCATAACAAAAATCATATCATTCAAGGATCTGCATCGCCGTCACACCCATCCGGAAACGTTTCTCCAATGAAATATTTGGACGAGAAACACTCAACATATGCTAAAAAGTGGTACAATTTCTTTCATTCAAGAAGTGACAGTGCAGAAGATGCTTTCAGCAGCTCATTTCCAGAAGATGAGGAAGAAGAAGAACCACAACTTACAATTCCCAAGAAATCACCACTCTCTAAAAAGATTGATTTTTATTCAGAGAAATCAAAAACTGACTTTATTGATATTTTGAGTTATTTTTTATTAGCCAATAATCCCAGATATCAAGCTGTTGAGCTTCAAGAATACACATCTTCTGGACCAACAAAAGCGACCAGAATGAAAACAATCCTCGACTATACTACTACATTGTTTCACCTCTCACAACACTTGTTTACGACAGTGACGGAGATTTTACACACGTTCAATCAGAAACGGAAATTGGAAATGTTGCAACTACATTCATCAATGAACAATGAAATTAATTTAGAAAAGAGCAACACTTTAGAACAGCCTTATCCCATGTGGTATTTTAATTTATTACAAAAATTGCATGTGAGTTTGGAAGAAACTAATTTCCCGTCACCTACTGGTTTTCAAGAACATTTTGCAACCGTTGGAGTTCACTTGTTACCACTTTCCACACTATCTCAGTACATTACTCGAGATCTGTTCGTTGTTACCGATCAAGTATTGGCGGAAGTTGTCAAAAAACAATCTCAACAACAGAAAAACAGTAGAAACGCTTTACATGACAATTCCAAAGAGTGGTCTTATTTAATGCGAACTCTCATTCAAAAACTTCATGACAAGGATTTTCGAGATGTGTATTATTATGAGAAGATGTTGTATGCGTTGGAGACAGATCCATCATTTTCTTCTGTTGTATCTTCTGAACATTTCTCTGAAGTGATCAACAATACTTTGTTGAATTATTATCATGCAGTTCTCGTTGAACATATCAACAATTCTGTGAAAGCTTCAAATGTGACGAACAACAAGCAACGAATTACAGTGACACCATTAGATAATTTACAATTTCTTGAAGAGTTTAAACGACAACGTGAAGAACATTTGGATCCATCCATGTATTCAACCTCGTTACCTTTGACATATTTCTTAATGGCAATCAAAGCTCTGAATTCGAGCTTACTTCCCAAGCCCACATTATTGAAAACATATTATTCTGCTGCATCTCCTCTCGATGATTCAGGCAGCGAGGAAGATTCTCAAAACACATCACAAAACTTTTATTCACTGATTCAAAGTGTCGAGTATTGCTCAGAGGAGAATGATAACTATGTTTCGTTCTTGAAAGAGAGGTCAGAAACTATACTTTCTTTAGGTGGAATGAAAAATTTGCTAAAATAACCTCAATCTTTCAACTATTAACCCTCGTAGACCTGAGCGTTTTTTGACCAAGCTGCAATCATAGGTGTCTCACCCCAAATTATTTCTTTTTGAATCCTGTTGTTGAATTACTTCTTCGTTTTGTCTGAGATGCTGTTAATGGCTTCTTTGGTGAAGAATGAAAACTGGTTGTCTGATCGTGATCATGCGATAAAGGAATAAAAAACGGATTTTCTGAGGCCAATTGAGATTGTTTCACTCCTGTGAACGAGGGCATGTCTTTGTGGGTCACACTTGTGTAGGTGCTTTGTCTTAAGGAAAGAGAGGAACTTCTTGGAGATGAATTTGAAATGGTGGAGGGTGCTCTCGACAGTTTATCTTCTCCATCCTTAAAATCTTTGTACAGTCGTGCTTTTTCAATTAACTTATCTTCCTTCATGAATAGAGATTCAATAATTTGATTTAGGAAAAGAGGGCTGACGCTTTCTTTCACACTCTTCTTCGTGTCAATATCATCTGAAACGAATAATGGTACAGACTTAATTTGTTCCAGTTGAGTTTTTAGGGCTGGTGACAATTGTGAAAAGGATTTTCTTTTGGTGAGTAATACTCGCTTGGGAGAGTTCAGATTTTCAAGAGGAGTACTTCGTGTCCCTCCTGGCTTCCATGACGAAGGCCTACTCATATCCTCAACATCTGTTGAAATTCTGGAATTGTCTCTTGAGGATCTTCGGTAGTCGGCTGAGGAGGCTCTTCTACCACTGTTTAAGGTGCTTGATGTTTTTGTGCTTGCTCCACTTCCAGGTCTACTGCTGTGGGAAGCAATGGAATTTGATTCTACAGAATGGTCATGGAAAGTAACTATGGATGTGTTGCAGTGGTATGGCTGGTCTGATACCGGATAATTGGTCAGTTGTTGTTGACTCTCTGAACCTGTTGACAAATTATGACGATTACTAGTGATGGAGGCAGAGTGTTGAGAATGTTGTTGGCTGTTGTCTTGAAAGAATTGGATTTGAATTGTGGATGCCTTCATACTCAGTGGTTGCTTGACTACTCGTTGCTTTGGATAATTTGTTGAGACAGATTTCGGTCGTTGTTGTTGATGAAGATGCTTTCGAAGAATGGTGGATGCAGAGCTATGTGCTCGTTTTGGAGGGCTACCTGCTGTTGCAAAAACATCATCGTCACTAAATAGTGTTGGAGTGCTTGGACTAATGGAGGGAGAGAGGTCAAATGCAGGATACACAATAGGGGTACTCGGTATTGAGACACATCTCGTTCGGGCTGGGTGGTGATGATGTAAATGACCAGTGAGGGTGTTTGGTGAGCTCCTTGGTTTAGCTACTCCTCTCAAATACAAATTGCTTAAACTCTCGGATCTTGGAGTTTTTTTGGCTCCTCTCGAGCTATTCAAATCGTATTCAAAGGCTTCATCGTTGTTTTTTAATGATGATGATGGTCGTTTACAGCCTTGCAAAGGAAGAGATAGGGGTGTTGTTGAAGGGATGATGTATTCATATTTAAAACGGAGATTGAATTAAATATATGTTTCTTTTTCAATACTTGTTATTAATGTACAATAATAATCAATCCGATTTGAACTTTGGCTTCAATTAAAAATTAGAAAAATTGAAAGCAAGAACCGAATGCTATCGGACTATAAAAATCATTCAATTGTTCAATAATCATTCAAACAATTCTTGAAAATTTTCTAATATTTTTCTTTCGGACCGACTGTGATGGATTTGTAGCCACAGCCGAGAGAGAAATTTCAGCTGAGAGCCTTACTATCTCTTTCAAATTTTTTTTTAAAACTGTAATTCAACAAGAGGTTGTCTGTGGTTCCTGTCTCTGACCCTGTTGCAAATGCCACTTGGAACAGGATGAGCCAACGTTACTTTGAAATGAGATGAGACTATTTCTACATTGGACGTTTGGATCAGTCATGATACCAATTCACTTTTCAAAGCATTTGACCTTCATTTGCTTGTTTCAACCTATCATTGCTTCACACCGTTCGACCCTCAGCCAATATTTATGTCTCATTCAAGATTCAAATAAAGTGAATCAAGAAATTTCCAAATTAATGTCATCTTGGAGCATATCTAGAAGTCTAACGGTTGGAATTGCCGCCCACATGTTTTCGTGCTGGGTCAACAACCTCCATTCGCCCAATTTTTTTCATCCATCATACCTTCGCAAAAAAACAACTCACACAACAAATTCAACACACTCTTGCTTTCCACCCGAACGTCCTCTCCTACCACCACTCCTCTCATCCAAATTACGGGAGTTGTGTTTGGGATTCATTTGCTGAATCATTTCTTGAGAAAGATAACCATTCACGCACGGAAAGCTAAAGCAGTGTTGGCGAGCTGGAACGATCATCATTTCTCATTATCGTTCAAGAATTCTGTATTCTCTCTCATCATCGGGCCGTTCTTTCTTTAATATTCATTTTGAAATCGGGTGTTGTAGAAACGTATTTCTTTTCTTCTAACAACTCTATGAAGCAAGCCAACAATACCTCTCTTCCATATTTCCATGATGCAAAATCCCAGAAAATCCAACAACACTCACCACACGGGCAACACTTTGAAACGAGTGGACTCGTATCCAACACTCTTAACAAATGATGAAAACATAAATATTCATCATCACAACAAACAATATCAACACTACTCTCATCCACAACAACCACACCCAACACGAGAAATACTCAAAGATGTAACCAACTACTCTGGAAGCCAAAGAAATTTGCCTCCAAATGGTAAGCCAAAACTTACATCCTCTCAACAGCAACAGCAACAACAACAACATTTTAAAATACCCATTCATACACAACAAAACCTAACCACCAACATACACAGAATAATCAAGGTTCGAGAGTACAACCTTCTCTTCTTCCACAAATCAATCATCACCAACAACAACAATCACGACAATTCAGTGCTGGATCTATGGCACCACCTAGCCAAACTTATGCATCAAACAGACCACCCTTGTACTCGTCTGTGAGTGCTAACAACGTTTTTGCATCTTTGCCACAAAACTCATTTTCAAATTTGAGTAACGGTAAATTTGGCGGGAGATCAGACAATTTTTCGAGGCGGGAATCCTCTGCCGTTCATACAGCGCTTCATTTACTGAAAGAAGAAGAACTATTGGCTGACGACGATGAAGTAAACAGCTGTTATTCTTCATCTACGTCACAATCCTCATTATCATCAACTCATCAAGGTCACACTCATACCATGAATTATCTCACGAACAGAACTTCTAACATGTCTCTCTCCTCTAATGGCTTTGGTGCTTTCCATCATCCTCAAACCTCAATTTTAGAAAATCAGAACCCAACACCAAAGAACAACCTTAGAGAGTTTAATGCTGTTAAGAATGCTGAGGCTGCAATTGCTGAAGATGACGACGACTTTTCTGACTCTGAGTATGGTGATGAATCCATGTACTCTGAGGAATACGATGATGATGTCTCGATGGGATTTGACGAAACTTGCTCCGAGCATAGCTATAGTGGTAGCACAGGTCACAATTACAGTAACTCATTCGCAGGTCTTCCACTCTATACCTCTTCTGCGAATTCTGCTGCTTGTGGTTTCATTCCTCCCACCTCATTCTTTGCACCACAACCCTCAGCTGTAACGACTAGCATTCCTTGTTACACCTCTTCGTCATATTTTTCTCATAATAATGATGAACGACCTCCTCAACGACCTCAAGTAACAAATCACCAACAACCACACACCCATGCAGAACACAATCAACAACAGCAAATCTCAGAATCTGATGACGAACTAGATAAGGAACCAGTAAACTTGTTACCCTCCTTGCAACCACTCTATTACTATAGAGCACACAATTCTGGAAGTGGTACAATTGATACAACGAACTGTGTTTTAATACAAAAACCACCGAAAACACTTGACGAAGCACACTCCATGAGAAGTGTGATATTTGCAAAGGATGTTGAGAGTGATGTTCTTTCCAACATGAGAATGAACCAATTTAAAAACAAACCAAATCCCAACTACATTGGGGAGGTACAAACCGACATCAATGAACAAATGAGATGTATTCTAATTGACTGGATGAACGAAGTGGCTTCAACCTATCGTCTCACTCCTGAAACACTTTTCTTGAGCGTGAATATTTTGGATAGAGCTCTCTCCAAAATTGCTGTTCGAAGAAACAAGCTACAAGCGGTTGGAGTGACCGCACTGTTTATTTCTTCAAAATTTTGTGAGATTAGCCCTCCTCCAATTAAGGAGTTTATCTACATTGCAGATCATGCATTTGGAAGAGAAGAAATTTTGGCAATCGAGAAACGTATTCTAAATGAGCTTGAGTTTGAGCTTTGCTCCGTTCAGCCTTACGATTTTATTGAAAAGTTTTTAGAAAATTGTGGAGTTGTAGACAATAACATTGTCAAATACCTTTCATATTATCTTTGTGAAATGCAACTACAAAACTATCAAGTATTGAAATATTCTCCAGTGGTCATTGCTTCATGTTCAATTATGCTCGCCTTGTATTTGATTGATATGAATTATTGGACTTGTGATTTGGCGAAATGTTTTGGATTTTCATCTCAGGCATGTGAAGGTCTGCCCAGTTCACATTGGAAGATCAACAGTTGGTAATCACAATCAATGATTGTATTAGTAGCATGTTCAAATTCTACGTTCGAATGGCAACTGGCCAAACCAGCAGTAACTCTGTCCAACGAAAATATAGTCACGTTGTCTTTTGTAAGGTCGGAGAATGTACTAGAAAAGTTGACCGAGATGGCCCAACCATTCCTTTTGCAACCTCCATCGGTAATACCGATCAGCATACAATGACCAGCACTTCGTCAGCTCCTGAAACCCTCAATTAAGCTTGCAGGGTTTGAATTTACGTCATTCCAATAAATGGAATCGTTGTGTGTAACTTAGAGGTAATTGTCAACTTGTGCGTGTTGGATTATGATTCAGTTTCAGGGAAGACCCTTCCTGAGAGATTTCCTTGTTCACCATCTCAAAAAGAATGCCACGTTGCTAACTTCTTGGTTGGAATAGCTCAGGCAGGGAGAGCACTGGACTCTTAATCCGTGGGTCGGCGGTTCAAATCCGTCTTTCAGCCAATTTTTGACTAGTCAAATTTGATTTAAACGAGTTTTATTTATGGAGTTTATCCTTAACAAGAAATTGCAATGTTTTCATCCAATGAACGCATGTGAAATTTTACTGAGCGACAAAAAAAGGAAACATTCGCCATGAGGAATTGGAAATTCTCTCTATTTAGTTTGCTACCAATCCTTCTGTTTGCCATGTTAAGTTTATGTCACATGGAAATGCTTTCAAAAAAAGTCTGTTCTTCCTCTGCTCTTCATAAGAATTCAATAACCAGGACTATTCAGCAGCTTGCTTTTTCAAAACCGCACCAACAACCATTTCATCCATTCACAACTTCCACTTCTCAAGTTTCAACCATGCTCACTCCTCAGCAAGTACAAGATTTGGAAATTGTGCCAAACATGTTTCCCTCAGTGGATTCCATTGATCAAGGAGACGGTTTTTCTATGGAAATTCTTTACAATAATGAAAAAGTTTCGTATGGAAGTAAAATGACTCCTTCCCAGGTGAAACATGAACCCACCGTTCACATTACAGTCAAAGATCTCAACAAGTATCAGCCTGGACATTTCTTTACTTTGATTATGAGTGATCCGGATGCTCCTTCTAGAAGAGATCCCAAATGCCGTGAGTGGCTGCATTGGATTAAGGCTAATATGAAAATTAATAACGACGGATCAGTGAGTATGAAAGAAGTTTCCAATGTTGCAGATTATATGGGCTCTGCACCACCCAAAGGAACAGGATATCATCGATATGTATTTTCATTGTTTTATCATGTTGGAAAATTGGTGCATCTGAAAGAACATCATTGGGGACCTTCGAATGAGAGTCGTGCCTGCTTTCTCGCTTCTCAATTTGCTAAAAATCATCACATGCATGATCCAGTCGCTATTGGTTGTTTTGAGGCTTCTCATGAGTAACGAAACAAGATTCTCGCTGTTGGTTGTTTTTCACTTCCATCCTATTAAAGAGTACTTGGATTGTTGATATAGGTTTTTACCTTCGACGATAACTGATGCAATTCTTTAAACAATTGAATGGACGCTTGTTTAGAGTTGAATATATTTTTTGAAAAAGCCATTCAATTGGTTTCTTTCTTTATACTCGCACGGATGAATATCCAAAAGTACTTGGTGTAGGAGAAAGTCCATTGGTACAATATAACAAACTCATAAAATCGTAACTGGTATCAGTAATACCGACGAAACACATTGCTCCATTTGAACATACGCATTTCCAGAGCCAAATCTGTTGCAGTTCCAGATAATCCTCCTCGGCTCATGCAAGTCATTTGTAACAAGATTTGATTTATCCTATGATTTACAATATTTTGATCTTGTCTTGGAACTGGACACGTCCTGCTGGAACAGTCAGATCTGGCTTAATCACACCACGGCGTTGTGCTAAGAGTCAAGTAAAAACCGACTCATGACAATAAGATCACGATACATTGAATATATCCCGCGCAAATTAATCTCCCACCAATCAGTAATTGAGCCATTTTTCCGATGTAATCAGTTTCGATAGATCTGGTGTTCGATTTTTCAACTGTTATCTGAGTTATCTCGAATTACGTGAGAGGAGTGAAAAGTCCATCACGGTTTTGAGCTCATCTCATGCTCTTCTCTGATTGTTTGTTGAAAGCATAAAAAAAAATCATGGTCTCCAAAACCCTTCTTGTGCAAAGATTTGCGCTGAAAGCTGTGCTTGCCTGTGTAATGGTAATCTACGTTGCTTGTCACATACAACCCAATATTGTTGCATCTCTTCAAACTCCATGCTCCAACTTTTATACTTCCAATTTCACGTTTATGATTGCAAACACCAAAGAGTCAATTCCTTTCATGCCTCAACCTCAGAAGATCATTCCTCGGCAGATCC
Source organism: Naegleria lovaniensis (assembly GCF_003324165.1). NCBI lineage: Eukaryota > Heterolobosea > Eutetramitea > Acrasida > Naegleriidae > Naegleria > Naegleria lovaniensis. The sequence continues at coordinate 643,327 of NW_025407843.1, forward strand.
CACTTACAAGACCTGTATTGTGAGAGTATCAAATCATGCTACGGATGGGTTGTCAACTTTTGGTCGAAATGATTATTCGCGTCGACAATCGTTCAATTCCAATAGCACTCTACAGTTAGTTTATGCCATGGATGGATTTTGGCATGTGTTTCGAACTGACACGAACGCCCATGTGAAAAAGTTGATTGGACCTGCTGCAGATGCAGAACCTCAATGGCATCCAACAAATCCAGAAGTATTGTATTATTTACCAACGAATGGGGTTGGAATGAAGATATATTCCATTAACGTTATCACTGGTATCATTACCACCGTTGCTGATTTGGCGTCAAGAATTAAGACCAGATGGCCGTCGGCCAATGCTGCATGGACCAAGTCAGAGGGAAGTCCTTCCAAGGATGCTCGGTTTTGGTGTTTCATGGTTGATGATTCCAGCTGGAATAGTGTGGGTGTGATATCTTATGATTTGGTTCAAGATCAAATCATTGGATTTTTAAATACAAATGGAGTAAGACCAGATCATGTGAGTGCAAGTCCAAGTGGTAAATATTGTGTGGTGTCGGGTGACGATGCGAGTGGAACAGTTGCTCATTCTTTGGATTTTACTCAAAAGAAAAAAGTTCACACTAAATCAGAACATTCAGATTTGGCTATTAATGAACTGGGAGAGGACATCTATGTATCAATTGATTATCAAGCCAATGGTGGTGATGTATTTATGACAAATCTTAAAACTGGACAAAGAACCAATCTCTTTCCAACCTATATTGATGGATCAACCACTGCATTGCATGTGAGTGGAAAAGGTTATAATGTCCCTGGATGGGTTGTCATTTCAACATATGCAATGAGTGGCCCTCGTCAATGGTTGCATGACAAGATTCTTTTAGTTCCTTTGAACGTATCAAAGCCAATTTACGCTCTTGCTCATCATCGTTCCATTTCCAACGGTAAGTTGAAGAAGTACTACTGGTTCATTCTGATTATCATGACTTTTTCAATTATGCTTCATATAGGTTACTGGACTGAACCACATGCTAGCGTTAACCGTGATTTAACCATGATTGCATTTACTTCCAATTGGAATGTTAATAGTGCTGAAAACGTTGACGCATATCGTATTGAAATTCCATCCTTAGTTGCAAGTCCCAAAAACAGTTCCAATAACACAAACAACGGTAATAATACTGCAAACAGTACTGAAAGAAGTACCGTAAGAGTTGGAAGTGCATCCACCTCAAGTTGTATTAGATCCTTTTTGACTTTGATCGTTTGCTGTTTTTTAATTTTATAAATGTTTCTACATTGTAAACAACATTGGATTCATCCAGCTTGTGTTTTGAGATGATCCAATATAACAATATATGAGTTTTTTAATAACATTCAGGAGATGGGTGCCTTCACATCTTGCAATTGTGCCTTCCCAAGACGATGGATTAGCGTGTTGTTGAGCCTTTCACGATTACCGCTAATTCCGCTGTTCCTTCTTTTGTGTGGAGGAGTGATTCAATTTTTCAATGATCATATTGAAGTGGTTGCCTTAATCGCAACCATGCTCTTTTCATTCTCTCATGGTTATTCTTCCACTTCCTCGTATTTGAAACTATTGAAAGAATGTCATGAGCAAAACAATAAGTTGTATTGAAGCCATACGTTCTTTTGATCAGAAAATTCTAGAGTTGAATTATTTTCAACGTCTTTTAGCAGATTTTTAAGGTTGTTAGTTTAATAGAACGTATGAAAATTGGGACACGACTTGTGATGGTTATCCTGTGTGGCTGGTAACGAGTTATGTTCGAATACTAGCTAGCTTTCGAAGCACTCACAAATGGCTAACATGTCTAAGTAAGCGAACTGTTTTGTTGACCGTTTGTTGATCACAGTTTAATTGGCTGCGAGGAATTCTCTTTCTGTTTTCTTGAGGACCTGACAAATCCTTATCCCACGCATGGTTTTTCTTCTTAGAGGTTCCAATGTCTTGAAGAATTTCGTTAATCACAGTGAAAAAGTTCTAAAGTGGTTCAATATATATTGAAAATTAAATGGAGCAGCATCTCCTTCTGCACCTCCCTGAACATCCATATGAAGATTGGAAATTGACCAATATTCGGTTGTGTGTTGACCCATCTGGTACAGCGCTCTCTGGACCTGGAATAGAGCCAGACTTGCCCGCAGGAGCGGAATGACGAACTACTTCAATGGCGTGTCCGTTAATGGGTCCTGGATAGGCTGTGAAATGAATCCATTGGAAAGGAGTTCCTGCACGTGTGCAAGGTTAACGACTGCCTTGAATCCAATTCGTATTGAGACCATTGCAATCAGTCCAAGTACCTGCTCGAATTACCACATGATCTCCCTTACTCATTGCAAAATAAACGCCAGAATAGGCAGCCATATTTTGCAAGTAACGCCATGGTTTGTTCATATTATTGTATTGAGCTGTGCTGTCTGAACCGTTAAGGGCCACAAATAAGACACGTCCATTCGTTGGAATGAATTTGTGATCATTATTGCTTGAAACACCATTCACAGAGACCACCACAGGAAGAGAAACGTTGACATTGGATTTTCCTCCCAGTGAACCAACCTGAACCGTGATTTGTTGAATGCCTAGCTTGGCAGCCACAGTGGAATTTCCTAAATAGCGATAGTTAGCCACCTCATAACCTCCAATCAGCACCTTCGTTACTGAACCCATTCCTGAAGGAGAGCCAAAGTTTCGTCCAAAGATTGACAAGTAACAGCCCAACCCATTTTCTCCTCCAGAGGTTGGACCAGAGAGAGCGTCCGTGTAGAGAATTACTGGAGAAGAGCTGGCTCCCATCACATTTGTAAACACTTGCATGTTTGAAGAAATAATGAGCATGGAAGTGATGACAGTCATCATGAGAAGCAAAACTGTCTTGGTAGATGTAATAGAAGTCATCTTTGTTTGGATGTTTTTTGTTTTTTGATGACGGACAAAGACTGATCTCATAGCTTTTTTAAATCGAATGGAGGTTTTGTTCTGACCGGTTCGGTTTCCTTTTCTGGAACAGATCTACTCGCACTTGCTCCCATATCTGTTGTTTGATTCAGTTCACCACAGGGTTTCGTTACCCTTCAGCTCTGGTCTTCTCATGTCCACCTTAAGAAGTATACAGCTCGCTGTTCCTTTCACGAAGCATGGAGCGTTCATCCGTTTGATAATTTCATCTCTATGCATGAAGTGGTAAAAGACCCACTTTCAAACCTTCTTCATAACCTTGGCCAAGTACTCCTTGGAAGCAAACAACTCAACTCGAAGTTTTCATATCGGGTTTTAGGTTTTTTTGATGTTGTGTCGTTCAGTGTTTGTTAATGAGACAAAATTCGGTAGTAAAAGGGAGTTTTACTGAGGTTTGTTGTAATCAATAAAAGTGGTTGGTTGACTAATTTTTTGAATTTTCACTTTCAAAAAATTTACATTACTTGTGATATGGAACAATTATTATCAATTACTTCGAGAAAGGTGATAGAATCACTTTCTCTCAAAGAATTGAAAAGTATCTACAGCAAACTCAAGAAGGCTTTCCCAGCAGGGAAGAAGAATGATGTTGTTAATGATTTAATATCTTGCTACCCCTCTGACCAGTCCAACGAAATTACAAGTAAGAAAGAATTACTCAGAAGAATCAAGGATTTGAGAGTAGTTCCGGAACGGACAGAAGAGGAAGAGGTAGAAGAGGAAGTAGAGGAAGAAGAGGTCTCAAGTGAAGTGCTGTCAAAAAGGATTAGAGAATTAGAAGAAGAGTTAGACTTTATGCGTGATGAGGTTAAGAAAGCAAAGTCATCGGCCGAACGAGACATCAACCAAATCATGGTTGATTTGACTCAACAAGGCGCGTTTTCACAAAGGGATGTCTGTGATGACCAGCTACCAGCGGCCCTAGCTAATGGTCAACGAAATAGGGTTCTCGAGCTACTCAAGAGTGGGAAGAGTATTGATTTGAATCTATTTCAAATAGATTGTATGGCCGAATCTCTTGCCAACGAACGGGTGTCTACTGTTTTTGACCGTAACTCAGTCAGGAAGGAAGAAGTGGAGGAGTTTAGTTCTCTTGGAGCTATTTACAAGATTCTGTTGAAGAAACAGCTCAAGAATAAGGATGAAGATGAAGAGTTGCAACGGGCTATTGACTCAGTCGAGAATCGTGCATTTGTTCTCCTTGCGAGACAGAAGCACCAGCAAGCGGCAGAGATAATTAGTTCCTCTACACTCAACCCGTTGTTGAGAGAAAAAGCGGACCTGTTCTCTTGGGCGCTGAAAGCAGTGGGTAAGAGCGACAAAGATGCAAAGGTGTTGAAACAACAATTGAAAATCCCTACTCCAGAGAAAGATGTTAGCAATATAGTATGTCTATATTGTAAGAAACCAGGTCACACTAAAGAAACGTGTCGCAAAAAGATGAGGGATGATGAGAAAGCCAATAAACAACGAGGCCCTCACAGTTCTCTCTACGAAATCCTTCAGTTTTTTCCAAGATACTCACATGGAAGAAATTGCCTTCAGGAAGAAGGCTATTCATTCGATTTCCAACAAGTGGAGACAATGGGAAATGATGGGTGCCAAAAAAGAGATTGTGGGTCTTTTGAAAGATGGGGTTCCAATTATGGTCAGCAAGTATTTCATCCCTTACTATGGAAGAGTAGATATATCCCTTTGGTCGAAGGAAGAAAGAGAATTTCTAACGGAAGAGATATGTATGATGTTATCTATTGGTGCATTGGAATTCTTCCAAGGAACTCCGAAGGTGGTGGCCAAGTATCGATTGGTACCGAAGAAAGGAAAGAAGAAATTCAGATTAATTGTGGATCTTCGTCCCCTAAACAAGTATTGTTTGGAGATCCCAAAGTTCAAGTACAAAACTCTGAGCAAGTGTTTGGATCACATTCGCAGTGGTGGGAAAAAGTTTTGTGCTACGTTCGATTTATTATCAGGATATCACCAAGTGAAGGTGCGAGAAGAAGATCGAGACAAGATTGTGATCGAATTTATGGGTCATCTTCTTTGCTTCACAGTTTTGACATTTGGATGGAATGGAAGCCCATTCTTTTTCACTCAGATAGTAGACGAAGGTGTTCGATTGTTAACAATAGAAGGCTATACATTGTCCAATTATTTGGACGATTTTATGGCTGTGTTATGTATCTCTTACTTAGATTCCTACAACAAGCTTGTTCGATTAAGCTTAAGGCTGGATTTTTATGGATTTGTAAGAGAACCTTCAAAAGGTTGTTTCAAACCTTCCTTAGTCTTTTTATTATTAGGAGCATTGGTAGATCTGAATTGCATGACTCTCTCTATTCCCGAAGAGGGTGTGGAGAAAATAGTTGCTCGATGCAAAAACCTCCTATCAAAAATGCACAGAGAGGAGGCCTTTTCCGCCCGAGACCTTGCCAAGTTGGCTGGCTCTGTTATGTCATATGTACACTGTTTTCAACCAGCCTTAATTGCTCTCAATCCCATTTATTCAAGAATTTTCAAGATGGTAGAGGATGGATGGGATACGCTACACCGTGTGAAAGACCACCAGTTATCGAACGCATTACAATGGATTCTTTGCAACATTCACCATTGGAACGGTCGATTATTTTTGTTTCCGTCATTGATCCACGAACTTTTTTCGGACGCCTCTTTATCCGGCTTTGGTGCTACAATGCCATTATTGAATTTTACCTTACACGGCTCTTGGTCTACTTATGGCATGGATCATATGCATATCAATGTTTTGGAAGCAAAAGCCATTTTTATTGCCATGGAAAAAGTCGCTCCCCTTATTCAGGGAAAGTGTTTGAGAATTTTTTCAGACTCTCAAGTGATAGTGTTTTCTTTGCGAAAAGGTCGTTCCAAAAATTCCTTAATTCAAAGGATTGTGGAAGGTATTTGGAGAATAGTATTCCAATACGACATTCAATTAGTTGCTGTGGAATGGTTACCGTCGTCCCAAAATTCGATCGCCGATCAATTGAGCAGGTTGAAAACCACAGAAGAGATGGATTTCGGAGATTGGGAAGTAACCCCAGAGGCATTCGAAAGAGTTCAACATCAATTGCAGGTGAAAGTTCAGTTCGACCGTTTCGCCAGCAATTACAACTTCAAGGTTCCTCAATACATGGTGTGGAAGAGGACCAAGAGAGAACAGCCCGCAGATGCATTCAGTTGCTATTGGCCCAAGGAAGAGCTAAATTGGTGCTGCGTGCCGTTCAGCATTATCCAGAAGGTGCTAGAGCATTGCAAACTTTACCAATCTCAAATGATACTCGTTCACCCAGTATGGAAGGCAAAACCCTGGTGGCCACTACTGCTGGAAGGCAAGGTTCGGTCAGTACCAATGTCTGGAATAGATTTCAGACCCTCTCGGTCAGGGAAATGCGAACCGCAAAAGAAAAGCTCTTGGCTATTAGAGGCGACCCTAATCGACTTTCGGATGACCAACTAACATCAGTTGGTGGACTAATTGAAAAGGCCGGTGCGGGTCGTGAGTCCACAAACACTACGTATGACAGTTATTGGAATCGATTTGTTAGATGGTGCGATGAGAGAAATATTGCAATACCACCCACAGAGATGGATGTTTACAATTTTCTGGTGTGTCTTTTTCTTAAATGTAGGTCCGGAAAAAATTGTAAACTGGCAATGTTTGCTATTAAGAAGCGATGTAATCAGTTCAAATGGATTGACGTGGTGGGTGAACATATTTCATCTCTAGTTGATTGCATGATCAACATGGCACCAGTTTCATACGAGATTGAACGAAACGAGTGGCGTATTATGTACATTGATATGTGGATTCTCGAAGGGTGTAACTTTGTCGACAGGAGAACTTATGTTTTTTATACGACCCTTATGATCATCGGCATCAGGTCCATGCTACGAGGATCTGAGTTGGGTAGTATTTTAACCTCCAACGTGGTAGAAATTAACAAGAACAACATTAACGGAATCAGAATTGTTGTGGAAAAAGTGAAGAATGATTTTAAACGAAGCAAGAAAGGAAGAGTCATCGAAATTGAGGCAACGAACTCCAGGAGATGTCCTGTCGTCTAGCTTAGGTTATGGAAAGTGTGTAACCCTCAAAAGTATTTGTTTGGTGATGACCTTCCCTTATCCACGGCTAAAATTTCGGACATTCTTAGATTTGTAGCAACCAGCCTTAAGATTTCGGGTTCTTTTTCTAGTCATTCCTTAAGAATTGGAGGAGCGTCAGAGGCAGCATTTGCTGGTTTCTCTCACACAGCAATCCAAGCTCTAGGTGATTGGTCCTCCAATGCGATAGATGCCTATTTCAGAGCTGGATTCGCATCTGACAAGAATGTATCTCGCCAGATGGGTTTTTAGCGGTATCTATCCGTTTTACCAACCATCTTTCTGTTGATTTACAACAAATTCGGTAGTAAAAGGGAGTTTTACTGAGGTTTGTTGTAATCAATAAAAGTGGTTGGTTGACTAATTTTTTGAATTTTCACTTTCAAAAAATTTACATTACTTGTGATATGGAACAATTATTATCAATTACTTCGAGAAAGGTGATAGAATCACTTTCTCTCAAAGAATTGAAAAGTACCCACCCTCCTCCCAATCCACCTCTGAAATAAACAAACATAGTTGTGGCTTTCCACAACTCCCTCACCTTTGGGTGGGATGCCTCATGTCTCAACTTGGGATGCCTTATTGCATTGCAATAGGATGCCTCACTTTAGTGGGATGCTCTTTGAACTGATTTCAGTCCAAAGGATGCCTTGGCCATTTGAGCTGGGATGCCTCAATACATTGGGATGCCTTATGATTTTAATCATGGGATGCCTTATTGCATCGCAATAGGATGCCTCACTTTAGTGGGATGCTCTTTGAACTGATTTCAGTCCAAAGGATGCCTCATGGTTTACCATGGGATGTTTAATCAGCGCACGCTTAATAATGTCATCCTGTATGAGACTGATGCATATGTTTGTTGCATCTATTTGTGTTGTACTCTTGCTGAATTACAGGATAGAAAAGGTAATGTAAATCTTATTTATTCAACTATTAGTCATGCGCACGTACACGCGGCGAAGAATAAATAATCCGTTTTACCAACCATCTTTCTGTTGATTTACAACAAACTCCGCCCTAGATGTCAAAAAACCCAAACGTGCCGTTATTGGACAGGATTTGGAAACCAACTCCAGCTGCACCGGTGGTCGTGCCTCCACATACTTGCCTAACCGTTCGAAATCAAACCCAGAAAAATGCAACATGGCTCTTCCCCATATCCATCCGAGTCTGGACTGTTGAATAACGGAGATGAAGAACTTCGTCCATTGACAGCCACCCCTTTATCCTCCTCGTTGGAAGAGCAATTATCATCAGGTCAACTCAACTCTGGAGAACAACAACAAGATGAAAATCCGCCCCGCCTCATGCTAGTCATTTGTTTGTTACAAGGTTTGATTTATCCCATGATTTACAATATTTTGATCTTGTCATGGGACTATTTCATGTATCGGAATAACAAGGTTGATTATACGACTCTTGTGTTGATGCTTTCTGGACTTGGAATAGGTCATCCAATCATTTTAATCGTCTATTTTGCAGTTGGTTTGGTTAGGAGAGGAAAACAAGCAGATAAACGATGGGCGATGGCCATTCTCACTGGATTTTCCCTGGTTGTATCATGTGTATTATGGTTGGTGGTAATTCTATTAAGAACAAATGATGTTTACATGGTGACTCTTCTCTTCTTGGCATTGAGTATCTGCATGTCCTGCTGGAATAGTCAGATCTGGCTTGCTGTTCGTGTATTGCCTGTGAACTGCATGCGTGCAGTAGTTTATGGTATTGAATGCTCTGGATTTTTGTTTGGTGTTTTACGTTTGGCAACAAAATATGTATCTCTATTGATTTCTGCCAATGAACAAGCCAATAATAACGAATTCATCTTTTTGATAGTGTTTTTGACGATATGCTGCACAATAGCCTTCGTTGTGACCATTCCCTTTTTATGGATGCTTGTGAAATCTGAGTATTACGCCTCCAAATGGAATCATTATCAACAAGAATTGGAAATGGCATTTGAAAAACAACGAGCGAAAGAAGAACAAGAATTGAAAAGATTTGAGCAAGAGTTTTTACGGAAGCAAGAGCAAACATACTCAACTGCTGCTACTTCTAATCTCTATCAGACCGATTTGACAAACTCTGGTATACAAACAGAGCTAGTTTCGTCACAACAAGTTCGCGAAGAAGAAATCCTTCATCAGCAACATGTTTCAGAACAAGATCCTCAAGACCTCGAAGAAAAAAGAAAATTTTTTTCTAGATGTGTGTTTATCCTTTCCATACCCTCCAACGTCATCACATGTCTTGTGTTTCCAGTCTTGTTGGTTTTTCTCAAAAGCAGTCTTCCGTTCTTCAAGAATAATATCTTTCCCATTGTTCTCGTGACTGTTTTTGCATTTACTGCCATGATGGGTTCCTTCACATCTTGCAATTGTGCCTTCCCAAGACGATGGATGAGCGTGTTGTTGAGTCTTTCACGATTACTGCTAATTCCGCTATTCCTTCTATTGTGCGGAGGAGTGATTCAATTTTTCAACGATCATGTTGAAGTGGTTGCCTTAATCGCAACCATGCTCTTTTCATTCTCTCATGGTTATTCCTCCACTTCCTTGTATTTGAAACTATTGAAAGAATGTACACAGATTGAAGATTTCAAACAAAAGAGCGCAGTATTTTCTTTCAATATTTTCATCATAGAGGCTTGTAAATTACCGCTCGTTATAGTCAGCTTCTTCTTTTTGGCAATAGCCTTGCCATGAGCAAAACAATAAGTTGTATTGAGCAAGCCATGTGATCTTTTGATAGGTAAATTCTAGAATTGCATTATTTTCAACGTCTTTCAGCAGATTTTTATGGTTGTTAGTTTTTACTTGACTGCGAGGAATTCTCTTTCTGTTTGTTACAAAATCACTTGGCAATGAAAATCTTGAAATTGAAGCTTCAAGCTCAATCTTCCGTCGTTTGGACAATGACGACCTGTCAAACTGTTGCTGTTGTTGACAACCACAGAAAAAATGTTCCTCTCAACTAAACCGTTATTCGATTCCATCAGGTCACCTCACCAAGCGACACCACCTGAGGTGAAATGGATTGCCAAGACATTTCATGTGAATCACTACGAGGTTGAAAATCTTGGCAAAGGTGGATTTGGAACAGTTTATGGAATCCAACGAAAAGGTATTGCTGTCAAAGTAATTTGCGACGTTTCAAACCATAATCGTGATCAAATAATAGAAAGAGAGGCATGTACATTTGATCACCCCCATCTTTTGAAGATCCATGACTGGGAAATGGTGGATGGTCGTCTCTATATCATGTCTGATCTTATGCAAGGCAGCATTGTTTCGTTGGTACTAAGTGAATATGAGTGCTGGAGAATCTTGTATCAAATGTCACAGGCGTTGTTGTATTTACATGAATTATCTTTCATCCATAGGTAAGTTATTGTTATTGTTGTTTTTATTTCAGCTGTAGTTTTTTCATTGAAAATCAAATTCAGAGATGTAAAACCCACCAACATTTTATACGCTAAAAAAGGAAAAAGTATTCATTATGTACTGGCAGATTTTGGTTTAACGCGTTCTGAAGAAACCATGGGAGAGAGAACAGATATGCTGAAAATGGTACAAGTGGATTCATAGATGATGAAACTCGAGTTCGTGGAGTAGCTAAAGAGTCTGACATTTATGCCTTGGGTGTAACTATGGTAGTGTTGCTTGCAAAAAAGCGTAATCCAGAAGGTAATCCTTTGGAGATGCTTCTTCGTTGTGAGTGTTCTTTGTCAATGAGAGAAGTAGTTCGACGAATGTTATTGAAACGAGCTGATCGTATCTCATTGAGCGATATTAAGAAACATTGCGAAATGGCCCTTAATACCGGGGAGCAAGTGGGTTCTAATCTAAGGAATAGTGAGTACCTAAGAAGATCCGTAGACGCTACTGATTACTCTAAAAATGGAATCACTAAACCAGAAAATCATGAACACAAATCGCCTTGTTGGCGTCAAACAAAAAAAAGAGAGATGCAACAAGATCCAACGGTGTTGGGAAACAACAAAAAACAAAGCGAAAGTAGAATATTTCTGTTCCTGGGGTTTGGAAGTGCACGCTCTTCTCCAGAGGCTTTTTTCATGATGATCTTTGATTTCTAGGTTGCATACTATATATCAAAATAAAGTTAACTCTGATATCTACTCAAGTCTGTTAGTGTTTTTGAGTTGTAGAGAACAAGGGTGCCAAGGTGGATATCAGTTTCTCTGTGGGTGTGGCGAAATTATTGATGTGAATTCAATTAGAAGTCATAAATGTAGTGACAAGAACATCAAAGGCAAGGGCAGGAAAGAGTTCCAATTTTCTAATGATAAAGCTGATGCTAAAGGCGGTGATTATCTATATATTGGAAGCAATAATGGATTAACTCAAGTGAATTGTAGGAAGAAAAATGATTGGCTTGGTGGCAATAATATTACAGAGAGGGATAAAATGCTTCACCATTGTTTAGATGTCCTGTATTTGTATATTGCAACTGAAAAATCATCAGTGAAAGTATTTGTAGCAATATTGATGAAATATGGTCCAATTAAGAAGGAAATAGAAGCTAGGGATCATGACAGCTTTAAACGTGGAGTGCGAGAAGGCCTTGACAAAATGGTAAATCATTTTGCAAATGTTGCACCTGTGTTTCTAGCAGGCACTAAGGTGACTGCTGATTCGTATGACAAATTAGTCAACCTATTATTTTTCAACCAATTAAGAATGAATTGTTCATTATTACAAGAAATCGACGCTATTAATACTGCATTCAAAATAAGATCCGCGTTGGTGTTGATGAAAATTATGAAATAACATGTTCCAAAGTTCCAAAATATCTTAATAATAATTCTCTAAAAATTATCATTACAAATATTGTAAATGAGTTGGGAGGTTATGATAAATGTAAAGAGGAGAAAATCAATCATCATCTCAGCTAATGGGCAGTAATCCGAGAACAACATTACACTCAAGCCATGAAATTTCGGAAAATGCACAACATTCATCAAAGAGTTGTAACATCAATCGTATTGCCATAAGCCTATCCCGTTTGTCATCAACTCACAATCGTGTAGAACCATATCCAAGGAACCCACAACAAAACCGAATCGGAGTGCAAAGCCAATTCCAACAAAATTGTTTTGAATTTTCAATGAATACGCCTTCTACGGTAAGTGTTTGATTAACGTTGGAATGATAATTATTATTGCCATCAGAATACTACGAACAAACGTAACCCACCCATGGAGAAAAGAGAACTATACCTCTGCTAAAAAGAACAAATAACTTCACACAGGGCAGTGGCTGTATTTTTTTGATGTTTCTATTGGCTCAACTAACAAATAACACAACAACAACAACCAACAACGAACAACAGTGAATGATTGAAAGCATTGTAGATAATTCTATTGAATCTATCTCGTTTTATTTATTAATTATTAAACCAAAAGGCTTTCTTATTGTTTTACACGATTAAAAGTGAATTAATACAAAGCAACATCGGTACAATAGCAAGTTTTTTGTGTAAGATGTCTGAACAAGTTTGTGCTTGGGTTTGGATTCCTCTCAGTAGGATTTTTAGAAAGATTCAATATAACAATATATAATTTGTTTTTAATATCAATTAGTCCCAGGGGTTTGGCTCCACCTACTCTTTTTTTTGAGCCATTTTAACGACTTTACTATCAAAAAAAAATTTTGTTTTCAATAAGTCCTGTCCACGGTCCGAAGTTAACTGCTGAGGACGAGATATACTCAAATCCTAGGCTAATTTTCATTTGCTTTCTAATGGTGTTGAAATTTCTAAGAGGTGTGAAGTGGTTGTTGAGTTATTTCACTCTGAATTTTGAAGGTAAATTGGCCCAAAAAAAAATTTAATGTTGTAAATGAAGAGAGGATGATTATTTATTATCGGACTGGTGTTTCAAACTGTAAAACCAGAGAGAAGCAATGAAATTGGAACACAAGGTTTTTGAGGACTTGTAAATTTTTTTTAAAAATATTTTGGACTCAAAAATTCCAAGTTCAAAATGATAGAGAGGTCCAGCGAAAATATGAAATATAGCTCTTTTTCAATAAATACTGATCAGCTGTATCTCAAATTGATATATGAAGTGTTACTCACCATGTAGAACACTAATATTATGGTTGTGTGCTGATGACTGACTCCTGACGCCGAAATGTGGTACTCCTAGCCGCTGAATATGTCCGTGAGGGTGATGTTGCTTGACATGATATTCTCCTGATAATTAAACGTAGATTGTAGTGTGCGAGAGAGATTTGTAGAGTGTTTGTATTGTTTGTGACATGAACAGTGATGTACCTGTTGAATGAATCAGCTCCAGTGTTGGAGAGTCGGTTTTTCGCTGGAGGTGGAATATTTTTAAAAAATGTCAAAGTTCAAAATGATAGAAAAGTCAAGCCAAAACTTGAAGTGAGGCTCTATTTCGATAAATACTGATTGATATCATCTCTTATTTGAATATGTTATGTAACTCACTGGGTGAAATATTGTTATTAGATTTAAATTGAAGAAACAGAAACTGATTTGTGAGGAAGCGCACGTTTCACTCCAGAGGCTTTTTTCATGATGATCTTTGATTTCTAGGTTACATACTATATATCAACAATTAGGTATTGATGTTATCTAGATGTACGTTTTGAAAATTTTAATATTTGTGAAGTAGTTGTTGAGATATTAAGGATCAAAATGAGCTTTCCCGGTCAGATCACGTCAAATGTCCCTCTTGACCAAAATATATAAAATAACGATTCCATTTCTTGGACAGATATTAGGTTTTAATCCATAGAATATTGAGAGAGTTGAATTTTTGGTAGCTACTAAGTAGTTATTGAATTACACTTTAATACTTCTCACCAGTCCGAAAGTTGTTATAACAAAGTAACCATTACGATTTAAGGATTACTTTTTTCACGTATTGATAGGGTCTGACCTTTAGAACGTAATCCACATCTCTGTTGAGGAAACTATGAAGTAAGTTTTTATCATGGTCGAGTTAAATCAGGACAGACGATTTTGAGGGCTAAAATTTCTTCAATTCAAAAAAATAAAAAAATGCTCAAAACAAACCAGAGAAAATAATCCGATACGACTCTTCTGTTTCTTTGGAGATTGACTGATTCAGTTTTTCGATAAACCAGTGATTTCTATGTTGTATAATACATTGTGTAGAGTATTTCTATGACAATTGATGATGGATGTGATCATTATTGGTGGAGTATCATGATGAACGTTGTGGTAGTGTGATACCATGTCCTTCCGAGAGTGAGTTTGTCATGAACAATACACATCAACATGTTCATCATGATGAGTATGACACATCCATGTTGGTTGTACTCACTGAATCATCAATTTATGGAAGTGGTGTCTCACTCTTTCAATTCATTTTTCTTTTTCACGTGATATTACGATATTGAATAATTTTAAGAATATCACAGCGACTTTATATGATAATATATAGTGTGATATTGTTATTTTGAAATTTGTGGAATTTATCTATATGAATTGATTTTGTTATGAGGCACATGAGCTGTGTTGAAAATGATTATTAATTAATTTTTGAAGA